>NC_081412.1:428758230-428898230 GCF_030272615.1 Cryptomeria japonica
AGAGAAGGATGGTCCTCTTTTTGAGAAAATTTATTTATTGAAAAGTGCTTTGACCAAAGTCATGTTCAATTAAATAGATGAATTAGCCTAGTAAAATTTCTTAATATGTTTCTATGTTATATTTTGATAATAGAGCATTACATTATCATATTTCAGATATGCATGTAAATGTATCAGGTTGCAACAACATTTCTATCTTGTTATTGTTCAAGGTATCTAGACTCTTCATGTAGGATCAGTGGTTCTTCATGTCATGAAGAACTTCAGGGAAGCACTTCTTCATTGTTGGGCAAAAAAAGCACCTAGGTCATGTTCTTGTCCTTGACCTGTAGATGACCATGTAGGTTGATGGTATGTGATTTTACCCATATTAAGTATTGTTGTATCCCTGAAATCATCACAAAATTGAGTCAACTAAATTAACAGGGGAATCATGAAAACACTATTCTAATTAAAAAATTCAAACATGCATCAATGAAAGTATACATGAAAATCAACAGATTAACAAAATAATCAATTAAAAACTACCTATTGATTTGATGTGAATCGCTTCCATTGTCCTTCTCTTTCTTGCAGAATGTTGGCTCTTAGAATTGCATTGCTAACTTGCATCAAGACAAAAAGAATTTGAAGATAGTGATTGATGAAAAGAAGAGATTGATATTGAATTAATAGAATTTGGAGAGAAAATCAAATGGTCAAGATTGATATGTAGACTGATTTCATCAACAATTGAGACCAGTTGAGACTTTATTGATTGAGAGTTGAACTCATTTGATTGATGAGTGAACTAAATTGATTGATTAGTGAACTAGATTGATGAGACTGTTCAAAAAAACTAATTAAGAATTAGAAAGGTGATTGGGAGAATTAACAAAGTTAACTAATTATTTGATTGATTTAATTGATTAGGCGGAAAATGTGATTAACAGTTGAACTTAGGGTGAGTGTCAGTTAGGAATTAGACATGTGTTATAGGAATTTGGCATGAAATTCCAATATAAGTTTCATTTGATTTTAATTTTGATTTTCAAAAATATCAAATGACATGCACCTAAAATCATATTAGTTACAAACTAGAATAATTTAAGAATTTTAAATTTTTGAAAATTTAAATTAGAGAAGAATAAGTTAGACAATTAAATAATTTAAAGAGATTATTTAACTGTGGGAAATGAGAAATTGAATTTAATTAAATAATAAAGATTATTTAATTAAAGTTGTTAATTAGAAATTAATTAAATAATAAAATTATTTAATTAATTATAAGAAAGGGAGCTTGCATGATTAAAAGATTGATAAAATAAAGGAAATTGAATAATTAGAATATTTGATGAAAAAATATTAATTTGGAATAATAAAATTAGATTAATTAAATAATCAAAGAATTATTTAATTAATAAAGATGAATAATTAGTGTGTTAGTAATGAGACATTTTTACGTGTCAACATTTTTCTCCTCTTTGAGACAATGTTGGAATAGCATTGTTTCAAAAAAAATAAAAAATATTTCCTACCCTAGCGATAGTAGGGTGTAATGCCCCCTCAAGAGACTATGCATTAAGGGCATGAATGATCTCTCGAAAGAAAAATAATGTTATATGTGGGATAGAAAAAAAATTTAGTTGATGACATGTATGGGTTTGATTGGGTAGAAGAAATGGTTGGATTGATTTGTAGATTGATTGATCAATCACATTGATTGGATTGATCACATTGATTGGATTGATCACATTGATGGGACTGATTGGAGGGATTGGATTGATTAGATTGATGGGAAAAAGATCAAGTTTGGTTTCATGAAGGAAACATCTTATATAAGATAAATGATAAATGAAATTTTTTGGTTTTAGGAAGGACACATCCTATATAAGACAAATGATAGATGAAATATTATGAAAAGTGAAGAATGATTAGTAAGTGAAGAATGTTAGGGAATAGAATTGATTGATGGATAGAATAGCTGATATGAGGAAACAAAACTATCATGAATTCTTGTGTCTTTATTATAGCGCAACATTTTCATCATTGAGCCTTATTATGTAGCAATAGAGCTTTCCACGCTAGGGTATAAAGAACCAAAGTTTAAATGATATTCCATTGCAGTAACAAACACATTGCAGACAAGGAGTGAACCCCTCCATTATAAGTGTAACACTAAGGGTTGAGGTATGTGTGATAGTCACACACATAGATCTCCTTGACTTCCATTTTTTATTAGGATACTTGCCAAATGAACGTACCAACAGAGACACCCAAAGTATCATTGCCCTAGAACTTCATCTATTCACACCACAAACAACAAACAAAGAAAAAGATCATGAACCATCCTGACTCCTCTAGTCACTTATGGACATCATCGAGTAGCATAGGAACATGACCTATCACCAATTGATAAAGATAAAACTAACTAGAACAAAATCCAATAGCCATATTGATTTGTGTCTTTGTTTTGCTTAATGTGATGATTGATACGAATGTCTAGTTTTAGAGATCAAATAACTCATTTAAGACCGATCTGTCTGGTTTTGAGCGTACCCTTCCCTGTTTAAGACAAGTTGATCATGATTGATTGATTGATAGGGATGGATGATTCGATTGATAAGACAGTTGATTAGTTGATTGCAGATTTTGATAAGATAGTTTATATTGTTGTAACTTCGTGTGAAGTGTTTACTTGATATCTTCTCAAATGTTTGATCTCTGCGGGATAGTTTTGTTGCAAGATTTTGTTTTGATTTTTTTGGATTTTTTAGGACTTTTTATGAGTTTTGGGGATTTTTAAAGACTTTTATGATTTTTGGGGGGATTTTTTTCAAGACTTTTTATGATTTTTTTAGATTTTTTCAACACTTTTTATGATTTTTTGGGGGGATTTTTTCAAGACTTTTGATGATTTTGGGGGATTTTTTCAAAGACTTTTTATGATTTTTTTTGGATTTTTTTAGGATTTTTTTATGATTTTTTTTTGGATTTTTTCAGGACTTTTATGATTGTTTTGGAATTTTTTCAAGTTTTTTTTATGATTTTTTGGGGATTTTTTTCAGGACTTTTTATGATTGTTTTGGATCTTTTCAAGAGATGCCCTTAGTTTATCAAATCTCATGATGCAACTAACAACTATGCATGCACTATTTATTAACTGGGTATTTAACTTTTGGAATACTGAATATTCATGAATGCTCTTATCATGCAAAACTAATGCAAAATAAAATAGATTTTCCTATCCAACCAAGGGCAATTATGCAAATTTATCACTATGTCATACACAAATAAAATCAAGGTTGTAGATCATTTGAGAGATAAGGATCCAATCCATTTTCAAGAACATTCAGATACTTCATCTTAGCACACCAAGTGATTCGGATTTGCATTCAGAAAAGAAGAAAGATCCTCTATCCAATCTTGAGACTTTTGTCTTCAACCACCTAGGTGTGTGCATTTAAGTTTATTTGAACTCTTGTAACCATTAAAAACCTTTAGAATCCTACGCGACTAACTACGTGAGATATCCTAACTCCAAAACCATCCTGGATAGAGCCTCGTTGCCAATAGATGTCTATATCCCCAACGAGGTTATCACTGTAATCTCACAAATATTGCTCCATTGCCAGCCAGGCATCCATAACCCCGATGGAGTTACTCACATGTTCCCAAAGCCAAGCTTTTGAAATTGCATTTCTTTTCTTCAATTTTTATTTTCTTGCTCATTTTTTGTTTTGATCTTTTGATATGAATATAAGCACCTTTTTATTCTTCTTGTGTTAGATTGTAAGCAATGAAGCTCACATGGGTTTGAGAATTTGAGAAATTTAGGTAACAAGACACAACAATGAATCCTCTACCCAACTAAAGGAAAATCATGATCAAAAGATGACATTGAAGATGAGAAACCTTGGATTTCAAAAGCTTCATGGATAAATATCTAAGAAATGAGGTGAACATTGAATTGTTTAAATGCAAACATGCGACAAACTAACACAAGTGCCCCTTGTCAAAATGAAAAGTATCATACCTAAGATGTTATATGCAAATGCAATGCAGCTAGAGAAAATTGAAATGCAATGAGAGTAAAATAAAATGTCGTTAAAATGAAATGTAGCTAAATAAAAATGAAATGCAGTTAAAGCAAAATGAAATGCAGAAAAGGTAAACCTAAATAGCTATTAAGCGTAATATTTATTTAAATGCAGGTGAAAAAGTTGCGATGCTGCCGAGATACGATTCGCACACTAGGGTTTCTACGGGAGGGCACTGATTTGTCGGTTTTCCTCCTGATCATAGGTTTTGAAATTGGGCTTCTGTGGTAAAGGAGGGCAGAGGAGATTTTAGATGTGGTGCTGAGATGAATCATCCTTGGAAAAATGGATTTGACGCTCATCGAAAGGGGAAGGGCATTTAATCCTTTGTCAAGGGTGTGGTCCAGGGTAGAATGGGGGGCCAGTCTTACTCTCGGCCTCTAGCAGAGAGAAAAAGGTCAACGGGGGAGAGGTTTGGGGGTTTCGTGGACTGGAGAGAGGAGCATGTGGATTTGTTGCTGCATGGTATATATTCTTTGAAACCCCCTGTGTCGGCTTTGGTGGTAGCGGACAAGTCAGTTACAATCTCATTGACAGAGGAAATAGAGAAGGAGATTGAACATAACGAAAGGGTTTTTTCCCATTTAGGGATTTTTGGTCAATTTAGAGGTCTTTGGCCAAGTCTTGGGGATCTCCGTAAATGGATTTTAGTATACTGGGAACCCATTGTGGAGGATTATATTCAGATTTATCCCTATGCTCGAGGGTTCTTTGTTGTTGTTTTCTAGAATGAGATGGATAGAAACAAAGTTTTGAGATTTTGCTTGTGGTGTTGGGAGGACAAGCATCCGCTCATGCTGAAACCTTGGCACCCTGATTTCGAGACTTTTGATTGCACTCCTCTTTGGATCAGGCTTCCCAATCTTCCAATGCAGTTTTGGTTTGAATCCATTGGAAATTTCTTAGGTAAGTTTTTATTGACTGATGAAGGCTCTCTTAATCTGATGCATACAACATTTGCTCGTTTATTGGTTGAAATGGACTCTTCCAAGGATCTCCCTTCAGATATTTATATCTCAACTTCGAAAGGTAGTTGGTTGCAGCCTGTAGACTACAAAGGTATTCCTTTTAGGTGTAGAAGGTGTTTTAAGATTGGTCATATTGTTGATTTGTGTGATAGGCATAGAATGAAGAGACCATCCTCATGGTGGAAAGAGGTAACCCCCAATTTTTACATAGTGGATAAGGTGGAGGTGAACCGGATTCCATCCAAGGATCCTCAGGTCTTGAGTGGTGAGATTTTGGGTAGTAAGGATAAGATGCAAGAGACCAAGGGTAATGTTGGCACAACAATGCAAGGTATAACAGGAGTTTCAGGATGTGGGGGGAATGTTAGTGTTAAGCCAATCAATTGTGGGGATCAAGATGGCAACAAGCAAACGCAAGAGCTGAAGGCTAACTCTGGATCAAATATGGGGCTCAAATGTACTTCTAGAGTGAACCACATCAGGTTACAAAGCTCAAAGGAAGGGGGAAAAGAGGTATTGAGAGAATATAGTTTAAAGTTACTGGAAAATGCTATAGATGAAGGTTGGATAGAGGTTAAAAGGAGGCAGGACAAGAGAGCTAAGGATGAGAGTATTAGGTTGATCCTGGAATCTCAAGATGTGGAGGAGGCTAATCATCTATGTTCACAATGACCTATTAATGGGTCTGTTTGTTTCTGTGGGGAGGTGGCTCCCTAGTTGTAGCCCCACTTGCTTCAGGCCAGGTCAAAACCGAGCATATATATATATATATATATATATATTGTGCTATGCTCAAGCTCATCATTACTAAATAGGAAATAAGGAAAATCACGAATCCCTTAACTATCTAAGCAATTCGAACACAAAACCAATGAAATAGATGCAAAACAGAATGAAATTAAACAATATAAAACTCCCTATTGTGCATCATGGCTTCCATTTTTCTTCTCCTCTTTGTGGTATGGTGGCTCTCAGATATTGTGCTAGCAACATGCAAGTGACACAAAGATTCAAAGTTCGTGATTGTTCAAAATGGAGATTGAATGCTCAATTTATAGATTATTGGAGAAGATTGATTGAAAGGTGGAACAGATTGATCAAGAGGTGGAACTCAGGTGAGCTCACATGTTGATTGATAATTGAACTGTTGATTTGGAGGTGAAATAGAATAGATTGAATAGATTAATTGAGTTAACTGTTTGAGGAAAAGCTAACTGGGGGAAGAAAAAGAATGATTGGAGGAAATAAAGAAGATGAAATAGTTAACTGATTGAAAGTCGATTGAGAGGATGACAAAGAAAGGTTTATTTAGAAAAAGCTAACTAAAAGATGAAAATAGAGATTGGAGAGATAATTGAATTAATTGATTGATTGATTGAATTAAAAAATTTAGCATGTGCTTGCACTTTAACTTAGATTTTTAATTTAATCTTTGCAGGAGATTTATTCAAATAATTGAATTTATTTTAAATTCAATTTAGTATTTGAATATATTTAGAACTTGACTTTGATTTTCAATTTGATTTTTGAAATCATGCACATGTATTTGAAATTAGAAGAAATTAGAATTAGAAGAATTTGAAATTAAATGAAATTAGAATTTGGGGATTTGGATTTGGAATTAGAATAATTAATTTAATTAAATAATTTAAAGAAACTATTTAATTATTTAGAAATGGAATTTAATTAAATAATAAAGGCTATTTAAATTAAAGGATTAAATCACAATTAATTAAATAATTAATATTTAGAAGAGGGTTGAATGATTAGATGATTAGAGATAGAAATTGAGAATTAATTTATTTAAATAATAAAGATTATTTAAATTAGGGAATTAATCAGAATTAATTAACTAATTAACATTAGAAAATAGTTAAATGATTAAATGATGAAAGAATAGGAAATAGAATAATTAGTAAGATGATGAGGAAATATGGAATAGAAGAATAAGATTAATTAACTTAATTAAAGAATTAAAGAATTATTTAATCAACTAGAGGAATAATTAGTACATGATCAATGAGACATTTTTAGGTGTCTACATTTTCCCCTCTTCGAGACAAAGTCAGAACGACGTTGTTTCGAAGAAAATGAAAAATTCTGCCCAAGTATGCCCCGGTGATACTTAGGATGTAATGCCCGCTTGAAAGATTGTTTGTGCATTAAAGACATGAATGATCTCTCAAAAAAAAAAATGTGAGATGAAAGATAGAAGAATGGTTAATTGATCAGAGATAGACATAAGTGACGTGAAGATGATATTGAGATAGAATATGAGAGAATGAACCTGAGAATGAAATAGAATAAATGTTAGATGATAGAAAATGATTTACAAAGAGATGATTAGAAAAAGAATCAACAAACTAGCAATAAGCAAATGAGATGAAATGAGAATGAGAATGATTGAATCATGAACCTGTGTCATGTATTTATTGTGCAATATATATTCATCACTGAGCCTTATTATTGAATAATGAAGCTTAGCACATCAGGGTATAAGGAACCAAGATGTAAAGATATCCCATTGAAGAAACAAACACATAGCCGACAAGGAGTGAAACCCCTCCATTATGGGAAATAAACTAGGGGTCGAGGTATGTGTGGCATTCAATAGCTGAATGCTCCTATCACACACACCCACTAGAGCAATTTCCCTAGAACTTCATCGGTTCACACCACAAACAACAAACAAAGAAAAAGATAATGGCCATCATGGCTTCTCTAGTCACTTGTGGACATCCTTGAGTAGCATAGGAACATAATTTGTCACCAAATGATAAAAGATAAAGACTGACCCAGACAAAATTCAGCAGCTATACTGACCTTGTGCCTTCATTCTCAGTTTCATGATGTGATGGTTGATAATTTCTAATCTCATAAAGTTGTGGACCCTATTTAAGACTGACTTGTCTGATTTTGAATGTATCCTCTTTTGTTTAAGACAAGATAATGATCACTTGATATGCATATGATACGATTGATAAGATATTTTGATAACTTGATTGTAGATGTTTGACTGGATAGTCGTATCCTTTGTTAACTTTGTGTGAAGCGTTAGTTGGATATCTGCTAGGGTATTTGTTTTTCACAAGACATTTTATTGCAAGTTTTTTGATTGATTGATTTTCGATTTTAGTTCTTTTCCAAGAGCTTTTTCGATGTTTTTGGATTATGTGGATTGATATTTGAATATTTTTGGCTGATTTTTTCAAGACATTTTGCAGATGTTTTTAATTTTTTTTTTCAAGACATTTTCCAGATGTTTTTGGATTTTTGAGGGATTTTCCAATGTTTTTGGATTTTTATGTTTTTCACCTATTTGAATGTTTTTGATTGATTTTATTAATGATAGTTATGATACTTAATGTAAGTACAGATGCAAATAGCTAACAAGATGAGAGGGGGGGGGTGAATCATACAAACTTAATCTTCCATAAAACAACAGATTCAACCTCAGTAACTTATACTTTAGCAATATAACCAAAACTGCTAAACATGCAAACTCATAAGCATATAATCATCATAACACCCATAACACCAGATTTAACGTGGAAACCCAAATAGGGAAAAACCACTGTGGGATTTCAGACCCACTAAGAAATATACTCTTCTAGAGTATGCTCGGTTAAAAGCAAATCCTGTTAAAGATTACAAACACATTGCTAGATGTGACCCGATTAAGGGATTTCCCTCAAATCTGTTAGGATCTTCACTTTGTTAGAAGTGACCTTGTCAAAGGATTTCAAACACTCATTTATAATGTTACCTTGCTAGAGGGTTTACATATAAGACTGTTAAGTCCACTCGATTAAGAGATTTTATGTCACTTACAAAATAACAGTAATACAAATCTATCTACAACTTCACATCTAAAATGCTAAAGCAGATTCTTATTCGCTCAAAAAAATCTAGTCATAAGACTTATCTTGTCCCTCTGTTGGGCTCTCTACTCTGTTATTCAAACAGGTCTTCAAGCTTCTGTGCTCGGTAATCACTATGTAGCATCCCTGTGCATACACTTGCCCACATACATTGTTTATCAAAAAATTCTTATTTATAAACAATTGCTAACCGCTCAATCTCCTTGATCACATTTCCCATGATCAATCTTAGTGATCAGATCTTCAAACTTGACCAGGTTCAATGTATCCTTCGATCTGAAAATGTTTTACCTTGCCTCAGGACTTGCAGTCCTTTCTTGGAACTTGCACAAGGTTATTGCAGTTCAATCTGTGTTGTAGATCTTCCTGCCAATTTTCCTTTGCCATAGATCCTTAACAAACTTCATGCACGGCATACCAATCATTTATACATCTCCAGCTAATCATTGTCCTTCATTAAATAATTCTTTTATCCATCCCATGTGCACTGTCATAACTCGGTAGCAACCCGGTAGATACTAAACTTTACTTGGTAGACATTTCTCCTTCATTAACCGATATCGATAACCTTAGGGTTTACCGACTAGGTTCTTTGCTCGGTGACATAGTATAGCATAAACCTTACAATCAACAACATATGTAGGACATAAAAACAATCTAAACATTATGATCTCATCATTGTCTAACTCGGTAATAGTTGCCCATTGAATAACTTATTCCTCCCTTTATTCATCACATTCTTTCTGTGTCTTTTACCGACATCTTAATTCTCTTCAAATCAATCTTCTCAAGATATGGCAACATCATACTGAATCAAATAATCAATCTCTTGACATCAATGACAAAATAATGTTGTAAAGATAGTTATCATCCTTCTTCAGTTATATCAATAATCTTCAACAACCTTCTCAATATCCTTACTGAATATCAACAATCTCCTGATATTGAAATGCCAACAATCTTTCTTACTGTAATGCCAACAATCTCCCCCTTTGGCATTGATGGCAAAACCAACAATTAAATGGTAATACCAACAAGATATTCAAATTGATTCAGATTCAAATTGTTGTTAGACTTCTCCTATTATCTTTAAGTTGTTAAAATCTTCTGAAGTCTTCTTCCTTTTCATTAGGCTTCTGAGCTGTTGACTTGCATTTAGTCTTCTCCATTACTTTTTGCAATCTTCTCCCCCTGTCATTAGTCTTCTGTTATTCATCATTTAGGGCTTTCATTCAATTAACCATTTAGCCTTTCAACCATTTAGTCTTCTCCCCCTTTGACAACAATGCCAAAAAGTAAAAGAACTAAATCATGATTTCTTCCTCTGTGAAGTGATTTGCCTTGCTATGTAACATCTCAGTCTCGGTCAGGGTAACTGGTTCTATTCACTTTTTCCTGCACAACTTTAGGTGACCTCCTAAAGTGCGTAAATTAGCATCAATCCACACATAATATTTTGTAGATTCATCAAATTGATGCTTTCACCAAAATCGGTCAGTGAGTAGAAGATAGGGGTAGGACACCTAACTTGCTTCTGAGATACTCAAAAGTGTCCTTTGGCAATGGCTTTGTGAAGATATCTGCTAATTGCTCCTTTGAACTGATATATTCTAGCACAACTTTCTTCTCTTGAACTTCTTCTCTAAGATAATGATACTTTATAGATATATGTTTTGTCTTAGAGTGCATCACTGGATTCTTTGAAATGTTAATGGCACTAGTATTATCACGGAATATAGTTATTGGCTTGATAACTTTCTCATTTATACCTTCCAATAGTTGTTTGATCCATTCTATATTGGTACAGTTCAATGTTGCAGCAACATATTCAGCTTCTATTGTTGACTGTGAGATACATCCTTATTTCTTGCTAAGCCAACTCACTAGTCTTTCTCCTAAAAAGAAAGCTCCACCACTTGTGCTTTTCCTGTCATCAATGTTGCCTGCCCAATCAACATCAGTATAAACTTTTAAATCAAAACCATTTCTCTTTTCATATACTAAGCCATAATCTTCAGTGCCTCTCAGGTATCTGAAAATTCTCTAAAATTGTTGTCATATGTGTTTCCTTGGGATCTGAAGAGAATCTTGCTACAATACCTACTGCATGTGCTATATCCGGTCTACTATGCACAACATATTGCAATTTTCCAATCATATATCGGTAAAGTGTCTCATCAACAGATGCAAATTCATCATTCTTTGATAATTTATAGTTAGTAGTCATAGGAGTACTTACTGGTTTAGAATCCTCCATTCCAAATTTCTTCAAGATTTCCTTTATGTACTTGGATAGGGTAATCAAAATCTCATCTTTCATTTGCAATATCTATAAACCTATAAAATACTTTATCTCACCGATTAGTGACATCTCAAATTCTTTGCACATTTCATTTCCAAAATTCTTGCATAAGGAGTCATTTCCATAAAATATGATATCATCAAAAAATATGGCTGAGATCAGTATTCCATTGTCTTCATCTTTCTTCATGTACATATTGTTGTTTTCACTTGTTCTTATAAAATCAATCTTGATTAAGTAAGAGTGCAGTCTTTCATACCATGCTCTAGGTGCTTGTTTCAGACCATATAAAGCTTTGTTCAATTTGCATACCTGATCTTTACTCTTGTCTTCAACAAATCCTTCAGGTTGTTCAATGTAAACTTCTTCTTCTAGTATACCATTCAAAAATGCAAATTTGACATCCATTTGATATACCTTGAAATTTTTGAAAGCAGCATATGCCAACAATGTTCTTACTCCCTCAAGTCTAGTCAAAAGTGTAAAAGTCTCACCATAATCTATTCCTTCTTCTTGAGCATAACCTTTGCAAACTAGTCTTGCTTTGTTGCGAATGACTTTCACCTTTCTCATTTAGCTTGTTTCTGAAAATCCACTTAGTACCGATTACATTTTTGTCCTTCAGTCTTGGGATCAGTGTCCATGTGTCATTCTTCTTGATTTGATCAATCTCTTCTGGCATAGCATTTACCCAATCTTCACTATTAAATGCCTCTTTCGCTATTCTCGGTTCAAATTCAGATATCAAACATGTGTTCTGTCTCAGTTTGTTCCTTGTCATCACTGGATCATCCTTATCTCCTATAATTTGACTTGATGCATGATGTTTTCTAACATATTTGGTTAATATAGGCTCGGTAGGTTCTGTATGATCTTCTTCATCACTCGGTAACTGGACATTATCTTCATTTTCTTCAGCAGCTTTCTCGGTAGGACTTCTCGGTTGAACATAAACAAATTCTTCATAATCTTTTGGTTCTTTGGAATTTCCTTCATCATTTCTTTCTGCAAATTCAGCAATTTTTACATTTGCACTTTTTACTATTTTGTTAGATGATTTGATCAGACATTTAAATGCTTTACTTTTAGAAGAATAACCAATAAATGTTCCTTCTTCACTTTTCTGATCAAATTTTCCATTTTTGTCATCTTTGTGAGCATAGCATCTACTTCCAAATATTTTAAAATAACTTACATTAGGTTTCTTGTCATACCAGATCTCATAAGGTGTCTTCATCATTCCTTTCTTCAATTGAACTCGATTCAGGGTGTAAACTGCAGTGCTGATTGCTTCTCTCCAAAATGTTTGAGGTACCCTCTTTTCTATCATCAGGGTTCTTACACAATCCACAATTGATCTATTTCTTCTCTCAGCTATCCCATTTTGTTGAGGTGTTCTTGGTGCAAATACTTTCCTCTTTATACCATGATCATTGCAACATAAGTTAAATTCATCAGAAGTGAATTCTCCTCCTCTATCAGATCTAAGACATTTTAGTTGTCTTCCTATTTCATTTTCATCTCTTGCCTTGTACCATTTAAACATTTGAAAAGCTTCTGATTTTTCTTTTAAAAACATGACTGACATCATCCTTGAGTAATCATCCACAAATAATATGAATTATTAATCACCATAATAACTTTGAACTTTCATAGGACCACAAAGATCAGTGTGTACTAGATCTAAAATTCCTTTTGAAGTGTAGGACATTTTGCAGATGTTTTTAATTTTTTTTTTCAAGACATTTTCCAGATGTTTTTGGATTTTTGAAAGATTTTCCAATGTTTTTGGATTTTTATGTTTTTCACCTATTTGAATGTTTTTTCTTTATTTTTTTAATGCTTTTAAATTTTTTCAAGACATTTTGCGATTTTTTGGATTTTTCATGATTTTATATGATTTTTAGGATTTTTTCAGTTATGCCCCTAATGTGCAAACCTGTATGACATGATGATCTATGTTAACACAATATGCATGATGGAGATGCATTTCCTATTCGAACAATCAATTGAAATGGAGATGCAAAACATTTCATAGATAAGCGGTCAATCAATCCTTAAGGTCCTTTGGAACATTCAACTTAACACACTTAGTGACTAGGTTTTACAAATGGAGACGCAGAAAACTTCCCCATTGGTTCTTGAAACTTTGATCTTGTTTTGCCCATGTGTATGCAGATGAGTTAATTCCCACTCTTGTGTTCACTAAAGATCCTTAGCATCCTATATGACTAGCTACATGGATTATCCTAACTTCAAAAGCATCCTAAATAGAGCCTCACTGCCAACAAGCTTTTAGAGCTCCGATGAGGTTATAGACTGTAATTTCTCAAATATTGCTCTATTTCTAGCAGGTTTTTATAGCCCTGATGGAGTTACTCACATGGTCCCATAGTCAAGCTTTTTGTCACACTTTGTATGCGTGATATTTCAGTTATATATCATTGCTCTTTTGCCTTAAGATGAATATTTGGCATCGCTCTTTTTTTCTTTTTTTTTTCTTGCCTTGACTTGTAAGTAATGAAACCTACTTGGGTGTGACAATTACAGTGGCGCTGAAGTAGAATATTAGATTTTTCACTAGTCATATGATCAACTAGGTGTCTAGAATGAATTAGAGATTTTGTTAATGTGTTTGAGATATAGCAATTGATAGATTTTGGGTTAACAAGTCTCAAATAGTGAAATCACCTCCCAACCATAAATAAAATTGAGTGTCATTATCACCTTCTCCCTTTCTCCCAAGACCCCAAAGGCGGGTGGAAAGGTAGGTAATGCAACAGTAGATCCACCCCAAACACGATAAAAGTTTTTTCCCTTAAGAAAATCAAATGTGATTTAATCTATGTGCAGCTTGATTCATGTTCCTTTTAAAAGCCCAAATTGAGGTGTTGAATACACATGTGCATGTCAATTTTAAACACCAAACTGAAATGTGAAGGCATGCATGTCAATTTTAACCATTGTTGATTTTAAGGCCAAACTAAAGTGTTATACATGCATGTCAATTTTAACCCATTGTTAATTTTAAATGTTGAAAATGAATGACCTTAGGACCTCAAAGACTTCATGTCTAAATATCTAAGAAAGGAGATGACCCTTGCTTCTCTTAAATGCAAATAGATGACCAACTTAGATAGTTGCTTTGTTTTATTGATGTTGCTATATGCCAATGCAGAAACTTTGCAAATGCGATGCATTTAAAAAAAAAAACTATATGTGATGCAATACTTTGAATAAAATGATATGCAATGTGAAAAGTAAAACCTAAACTAATCCACCCCTTAGGTATAATATCATTTAAGGTGCATGTTGTTCATAGGGTCAGGGAGTTTTGTGTAGGTAGTTCATTGGCCTTTGTTTGAAGAGTCGGATAAAGATGTTTTTTTCAATAGGATATAAGGACTCGGCTAAGTGTACATGTTCAGTATCTCCAATGTTGATTTCTTTAATTTTTGGATTTTGTGGATCATTAGAGGGAAATCTATCTCTATAACCCATGAATTCAACTATAGCCTTATCATTTTCAAAGCGATCCAACCATGGTAGATCCTCTTGCCCCCAATCTTTCAGGTGTGGGTATATGAGGCAAATAGATTCTAGTTCCAAAGTTGTGACATGAGCAGGTGTTATTCTTGTTTCTATTGGTGCACTTGAAGAGGATGATGAATTCAACCAAGTGTCGATCTTGTTAGTTGGTATTATGTTTATGCTTGATGAGGATGATGAAATGGTGGATAGATATGGTTGATTTGGGCTTTGGTTGAAAGGGATTTGATTTTGGTTGAAAGAGGTACTTTGAATGTTGGGTTGATGTTAATTTTGATCTAGACATTGGTTGAAAGGGGTTTGATTTTGGTTGAATGAGGTTTGATTTTAGGTGAAAGAGGTTTGATTTTGGTTGAATGAATTTTGATTTGGACTTTGGTTGAATGGGGTTTGAATGTTGGGTTGATATGATTGGTATGATTTATATAGTGGGTTGAAAGAAAAAGAAGGTTTACATGACTCTAATGTTGGTTGAACCGAGGTAGGAATGATTTTGTTGAAGAATGAAGGTTGGCATGTTTGAATGGTCTCACAAGAAGAAGAAGGTTGGCCTATACTGATTCCCTTGTGGTCATCACTTCTCTCATCATTTTTTTCTAACCAGCCCCTAATTTTTTTAGGACTAGTCATGTCTATCACTTGTTGTTGCAAAGTCTTGATCTCTTGAGCTAAGGTTTCTATGGATGGTGATGGAATAGGAATGGAAGGGATGAATCCTCCACCTTCCCTATGAAATGTATAATGTCAATCCATGATGTTTTCTTGATTGGTTTGGACATAGGATCACAACATGTAAGATGTTTTCTCCACTTCTCTAAATGTGACAATGTTTGATTGAACTTGACCAACTTGTTTGAGTTGAGGTTGAGTTTGATCGATCCTCTGATTGTGTTTTGGACGTTTGGGGTATGAATTCTTAGGATGATTATGCAAATGACGATGGACTAAGATAGACGTATATAAATTCTAGAAAAGGATGTAAATGAGAATGATAATGAGGACGTAAATAGAGATTATGCAACTTCTAAGAATGATGATAAGGACGTAAATGAGGACTATGCAAGGACTAAGGACAATAATAAGGACGTAAATGAGGACTATGGAAGGACTAAGGATGATAATAAGGACATAAATGAGGACTATGCAAGGACTAAGGACAATAATAAGGATGTAAATGAGGACTATGAAAGGACTTAGGATGATAATAAGGGCGTAAATAAGGACTATGCAAGGATTTCCTATGGTCACAAGTGTATAAAATTTTGAGTTTTGACATTTCAAAAATGGACTTTGTTTTCAGTAATTTCGTGTGTAGGACAAGTTTTGTGGTTTTCCAAGTCTAAGAACAATTGTTTAGAGGTAGTTATAGTTGACTGAACTGGTTTTCAAACAATCTCAAAAAAATTAGAGTTACGCAAGATAGGGCCTAAAATAGCCCAAATAACTGACCCAATACTGGTCTGATACAATGATAAATAAAAAATCACAGAAGACAATCTTAGGATAGAAATTGGAAACCATTCAAATGAGGCCCTTAAAATAAAATACTGAAACAAAATGAATAGATAGAGAGTCTGGCAGCACTAGCACCACTCCACAGCACACACTTCTTGAGCATGCCAATCTCTTTTACCCCCTAAGATCTGAAGATCTTATAACCAAGGGATTTTTGTATCATAATGCAAGGTACATGAAGGGTATATATGGGGTACAATCCACAATCCTGGAATCACTGAATGTTGGGTTTTGGGCTACTAAGTTGGTTCTTATTATTAAATTTTGAGGGATCCCGATCTAACCACGAATTCTCAAAGCAAGCCAATTAAGACTTTAGTTGAGCTTATCGGTGTAGGGAAGGCCCCCACATACGTCAAATTCACTCAACAATCTAGCTTCCTGAACAGTATGTTTATATAGCGGCTCAAAAAATTCTCTCGAGAGTACGCTAGGAGAGATGATATCCCCAATGTATCCCAATTCGAAGTACCTCTGTGGGGTGATGAAATCTCCAATCAAAGATACCCCTCACTACTTTAAATAAAATAAAATTGAGTGTTGTCACCTTCTCCCTTTCTCCCAAGACCTCAAAAGAAGGTGGAAAGGTAGTTAATGCAATAGTAGGTCCACCCCAAACACGATAAAAGTTTTTTCCCTTAAGAAAATCAAATTTGATTTAATCTATGTGCAGCCTGATTCACGTTCATTTTAAAGCCCAAATTGAGGTGTTGAATACGCATGTGCATGTCAATTTTAAACACCAAACTGAAATGTGAAGGCATGCATGTCAATTTTAACCATTTTTTATTATAAGCCCAAACTAAGTGTTATACATGCATGTCAATTTTAACCCATTGTTAATTTTAAGCCCAAACTGAAGTGTTATACATGCATGTCAATTTTAACCCATTGTTAATTTTAAGCCCAAAAAATGAATTGTGAGAGCATGAATGTTTATGATCCAATGCTAATCTGGTCTCCTCTATAAATTTGCCACAAGTTGCAAAGAGATGATTAGTAACCAGATAAAACCAACAAAAAACAGAGAACTCAAATATAATACAAATGAATGTGTGATGATACCTACGCAATTGTGTGACCCTGCATAGGCGATTGCATGATTCTGTCAGAGCGATTGCATGATCCTAACAGATCAATTGCATGATGATAACAAGGCGATTGCGTGATCCACAGGCAGACAACAAAAAAATAAAAAAATGAAGCTAATTTTGATCAGAAACCTGCAAAACAGTTTGTGAGGCTCTACCAAGGTCTCTCATCATCCATTCAATGTTAACCAAATCATATTTCACCCGATATGAGAGAGCTAAGCTATTGTATCTGTGGATGGCTAGTTGGTCTTCCAGATCTTGTATCTTCTTTTCCGCTTTGAGAATTTGTTGATGGTGTCTGGCCTAACTTCTTTGCTCCTTTGTCCTCCTAGCACCTGAAATTCTGAATTGTACCTTACATGCCATAAACTGTCATAATGAAAACATGCAATTAAAATAATTCATTTCTAGATTTACTCAATTTCATGCAGAATTACACAGATCAGAGAACAAAAAGGAAATAAGAACAAAAATAAGAGAACATCAATATTCCTAACGAATGTGTAATAATGTCAGAGCGATTATGTGATCCTGTGTAGGTGATTGTGTGATTCTGTAAGGGTGTTTATGTGATTTTATAAGGGTTTTTGCATGATGATGCAAATGTGAATGTGTGACGAAGAGATCTTCTTTGAAATCCATGCAAAACTTGCAAAAAAGGAAAAAAAACCGTACAATCTGCAAAAATAACACAGAAAACAAAGAAGGTTAATTAGTTGTTGTTCACGTCGGGTTCACCAAAATGGCCTATGCTCAAATTCATCATTGCTAAATAGGAAATTAGGAAAATCATGAATCCCTTAACTATCTAAGCAATTCAAACACAAAACCATTGAAATAGATACAAAACATAATGAAATTAAACAATATAAAACTCCCTATTGTGCATCATGGCTTCCATTTTTCTTCTCCTCTTTGTGGTATGGTGGCTCTCAGATATTGCGCTAGCAACCTGCAAGTGACACAAAGATTCAAAGTTCATGATTGTTGAAAATAGAGATTGAATGCTCAATTTATAGATTATTGGAGAATATTGATTGAAAGGTGGAACGGATTGATCAAGAGGTGGAACTCAGGTGAGCTCACATGTTGATTGATAGTTGAACTGTTGATTTGGAGGTGAAATAGAATAGATTGAATAAATTAATTGAGTTAACTGTTTGAGAAAAAGCCGACTAGTGGAAGAAAAAGAATGATTGGAGGAAATAAAGAAGGTGAAATAGTTAACTGATTGAAAGCCGATTGAGAGGATGACAAAGAAAACTTTATTTAGAAAAAGCTAACTAAAAGATGGAAATAGAGATTGGAGAGATAATTGAATTAATTAATTAATTGATTGAATTAAATAATTTAGCATGTGCTTTCACTTTAACTTAGTTTTTTAATTTAATCTTTTCATGAGATTTATTCAAATAATTGAATTTATTTTAAATTCAATTTAGTACTTGAATATATTTAGAACTTGACATTGATTTTCAATTTGATTTTTGAAATCATGCACATGTATTTGAAATTAGAAGAAATTAGAATTATAAGAATTTGAAATTAAATGAAATTAGAATTTGGGGATTTGGATTTGGAATTAGAAGAATTAATTAGTCAATTAAATAATTTAAAGAAACTATATAAAAAAAATTTCAATAAAAGTGGATTATTCCACTAAACTTTTTTATTAATATTTTTTATTTTTTACATAGGATTCAAAGAGCATACCGGAGGAAAGAACCCTGGGAAGAAAACCTCTGATCACAACTCATAAAATAAACCTATAGTATCTAACGGATCAATTTATACACCCCACCCAAAACCACATACAAAATGCGGTCACAACACATATAATATCAGTTTTACATAGAGCCCATATGACAATTTGCCAAAAAAAAACCATCGGATAATTTTCAAATGTAGACTCCACAGCTGCTATCAATGGAAGAAGACAGAATTTCCCAAAGCCCTGTGCCAAATCCCATGAGCGAAAAACCTTCTTGCCAAAAAAGAAAGTATCAAAAAACCTTTGGAAAAGCACTATTGTATCAAATACCATGAGCTCGAACTCTCTCCAGACAACGAACATGAATACTTGAAATGAAAGGGGAAAGTGGGAATAATTATCATCATAAAATTTTACATCAACATTACTCAAGAAAATCACATAACTATTATTGCAAACCTTCCCATACCCTAGAAAGAATTTCCTCAAAACCCACCTCTCACTGATTAGCATTGCTATCAATGGCTAAATTTGCCAAATAATCTGCAATCTTATTAACTTCTCTATAACAATGGGATAACAAGAAAGATTCAAACAATCCTAATTTTTGTAAAATGAGATCAAGTATATACTGCAAATTCCAACAATTTGATTTCTTTTTCATAATACATTGAATAATCACCATAGAATCACCTTCAATTATTAAGTCCTTAATTCCCAAAGAGATTGCCATATCCAATCCAAAAGACAAAGCATGAAATTTTGCATAATTGTTAGTTTTAAAACCAATAGCATGACACTTAGCTTGAATAAAATTTGCATTGTGATCATAAATTACCATGCCTACCCTAGCCGGCCCAAGGTTACCACGAGAGGCCCCATCAAAATTCAGTTTAAAGTGCCCCTGCGGAGGAGGTTTCCATATAGCAAAGCATCTCTTACCTATTGCATCATTCTTTTTTAAAATTGAACCATGAGAGGGTAAAACTGACAGCATCTTCCAAACTCTAGTAACTCTACTATCCCAGTGCGAAAAAGAAGTAAGATTTTCCAAATTCTTATAAATAAATGACAAAGCAACCTCAAAGATTGAAGACTCAATTTTTAATAGAACCTCAGACACACGAGAACTTGTTTTTTTAAATATCATGTTGTTTCTCTCTAGCCAAACATTCCAAATCACAATAGATGGAGATATGATCCAAAGACATGCATAAAAAGATGAGACAAACATAAAGGGCCAAGATCTAAAATGGGAAATGAGATCTTTAGCAATAACAAAGGATATATTTAACTTCTCAAACAACCACTACCAACATTCATAAGCATAATCACGATGTAGGAATAGGTGTGAAGAAGATTCCAAATTTTCGTTACAAAGGACACAAGGGAAAATAATAGTAATACCAAGCTTGTCTAGTCTCATACCTGTAAGGACTCTGTCCTGAACTGCCAACCAAGCAAAGGCTCCAGCTTTAGGAAGACAAGCCGAATGCCAAAATAACTTATAAGGCCAAGATGATAAATATTTAGGAACCATAAGAGAGTTGTAACCATCTTTAACAGTGTACTTACTAAAAATATTCTTTGTCCAAATACGTTCATCCTTAGAATCAGAAAGAAATATAATTCTATCCCCCAAAATCTTCTCAAAATATAATTTCATACTTTGATCAACATCTAAGAAATCAATCGACTTCCATCTAGCTAGCTTAAGGGGTCCACTAGTCACAATTTCAAAATAATCTGCTACAAAAACACCCCAAAGGGAGGAAAGAACAGTGATCAGAGGAGACCAATCCCTAATATTCACCAAAGGTGTGTGTCCATTCCATAATTCATCCCATAATCTGACCTTTCTACCATTATGAACAATCCATGAGAGATGAGGCAAAATAATTGATCTATATTTACAAAGGAAATTCCAAATAGCAGAACTCGAAGGCAAATTTGAGACTTTAAGAATGTACTCTCTCGGTCCATTATTTAAATATTTGGCAAACATAATTTGTGCCCATAAGGAGCTAGGCTTGTCATATAATTTCCAAACCAACTTAGCACCTAAGGCTAAATTCTGATTCTCCAGACTCCGAATTCCTGTTCCCCCAAGTTCCTTAGGCAAACATACCTTATCCCATACAACTAAAGGGAGTTTCTTCTTGCCATCTTTATTATTGTTCCAAAGAAAATCTCTAAGAGTATCTTGTAAAATAACAATAGCTGCTTTTGGAAACTTCAAAACAGACATCAGATATATGGGAACAACATTCAAAACAAACTTGATGAGAAAAATTTCACAAGCCAAAGTTAACCATCTATGATTCCATGAGAGAATTCTTTTAGAAATGGCCGAAATAATCTTATCCCAAAAACCAATCTATCATGTTTAACTAAGAAAGGAATCCCAAGGTAAGTACATGGAAGATTTCCAGTCTCAAACCCCCAAAAGGATTGCAACCTATGCTGAACCAATTGTGATGTATTAAGGGAAAAAATCTTTGATTTATCACCATTCACTTTCTGACCAGAAAACGAGGCATAATTTTGTATTATTCCTTTAATCACTTTTACCTCAACTAACGAAGCATGTCCAAATAACATAGTAACATATGCAAAGAGATACTGAGAAATACTTTGGGGAATATTTTGAATCCTTATACCTTTCCAAAGCCCCCGCACTTTAGTAGCCCTAATAGCCCAAGTAAAGGTTTCAGCTAAGAGAATAAACAAAAAGGGAGAAAGGGGATCTCCCTATCTCAAACCCCTAGAGGAAGTGAAAAAACCACAAGGAGAACCATTAATTAAAACCGAGAATCTTGCAGAAGAAATAAATGCACGAATCCATTTGACCGAGGCCTTGGAAAAACTTAACTTCTCAAGAACAACACATAAACCCCCCCACTCTACTCTATCATAAGCCTTCATCATGTCTAGTTTAAGTATCATGGGTAGGGTTGTTTGGGTGGAAATAGAATGCAACATCTCATGTGCTACAATTGCACCCTCTGTCATCTCCCTTTCGAGAACGAAACCACCTTGCTCCAATGAAATGATCCTAGGTAGAATTTTTGCCAACCTAAGGGAAATTGCCTTCGTAAATATCTTATACAAAGTGTTACATAAAGCAATGGGGTAGAAGTCAACAAAAGTCTTAGTATCCTCTTTTGTAGGAATAATTGCAATCATTGTAGTATTAAGTTCTTTTAAAACAGACCTATTTCTCCTAGCTTCCTCAAGAGCCAATAAAACATCATTTCTCACAAAATCCCAACATTTCTAAAAAAATAAAGGAGTAAAACCATCTGGTCCCGGAGCTTTATCCAAATTCATGGCAAAGACAGCACTCTTAACTTCTTCTAAGGAAAAGGGAGACATCAACATCTTATTTTCTTCCAAAGATACTAAAGGAGAAATATTAGATATAATATCATTGTTGAGATTACCATTTTCTGAAGATAATAATGACTTAAAAAACCTAACTACCTTTGAAGCAATGTCCTCAGGCTCTGTCAATAAATTCCCATTCTGATACTGAATACAAGATATCCTATTCTTACATCTTTTAATCTTAGTTGAATAATGAAAAAAATTTGTGTTCCTGTCACCATCTGAAAGCCATAACTCTAGATTTTTGTCTCCAATAGATTTCCTCTCTAGCTAACACCTCCTCAAGCTATAATTTTAGTGACTTCAATTTGTCAAAAACTTGTGGCACCATACCATGTTGAAGCACATGAGTATTAAGACACTCAATCATATCTTGAATCCTTTGTTTCTCCTGAAAAATGTTCTTAAAATGCGAGATATTCCATTCCCTAATATTCAATTTCAAATAACTTAACTTCTTAGCAATCTGAAACATACGGGACCCAGAACAAAAAGGAGCAGAATTCCACCATTTCATAAGCAGAGGCAAAAAGGAAGAATCCCTAAACCACATGGGCTCAAATTTAAATGGAGACTTAAAAGAATCCCTATCCTCAATAACTGAAAGGGAAATTGGAAAATGATCAGAACCCGAGACCGGTAGAATAGAAGAAAAGAATTCAAAATCTGAATCAATCCAATTCTCAGATAACAAAAACTGATCTAATCTCTCAACAATCTGAGAAAAATCCCTTCTCATGTTTGTCCATGTGAAAACCCCAATCTGAGACTTACAATCAAAAAGGCTCATATCATAAATGAAATCCCCAAAGTCATCCATAATCCTTTTATTTGGGAAATCATCTCCTCTTTTCTCATCTAAATCAGTGATAGCATTAAAATCACCCCCGAAAATAATAAAGGAACCATGTTTTAAGGGAGAAGAAATCCTCTTTAATTCACCCCATAAATTACTCTTCCCTTGAATTCTTGACGGAGCATAAATGTTAAAAAGCCAGAATTTAACCTTCGAAATCTTGCTTATAACTAAAGTCAACATCCAATTTGTAGCAGATGCCACTAACTGTACCTCAATATTATAATTATTCCAAAGCAGTGCCAAAACCAAATCAGCAGACTCCTTTGACAACTTTGTTTCTTGCAACATAAAAATATCACACTTAATTAAGTCCATTTGGGACTTAATTAAGAGTCTCTTGTTAGGGGCATTTAAGCCCCTAATATTCCAATAAATAATTCTCATTATCCTCAAGGGGGGGCCGAAGCTCCCCTCTTCCCATTAATCGGAGAATTTTTTCTTTCCCTAAAGCAACCTTGCAAATTACGTTTCACAACCCCTGATCTTGTCATAGGAGGACTAGTCACAGATCTTTTACTCCTCTTTCTTTTTACACTTACAGGAGTTAGGCATGTTTTCTTAGGCCTACCAAGAGAGACTGAATTCCTCCCTTGCCCACTAGAAGGAGAAAGGGACAAAGTATTTTGAATTCCAGCATCAATTTCCATTTGAGTCTTAAGATTATTTGGAGGCCTACCTCTCCTAGGAGAAACCACTGTTGGTGAAAAAATTGAAGTTGTTTGGACAATTGGTAAATTCTTACATGACTTTGGAGAAGCCAGGATAATTAGATTATCTTTAAAACCCAACTCTGTTGTAGCCAAAACCGCAAAAGGATTGGCAGATGCAGAAATTGGAAGGGTCAAGTTTATACCCCCCAAATCATTCCCAATTGAACAAACAACTCTATCAGTAATACCCTCATCCATCTGATGTGCATGATTGTTAAAAATATCATTTACTTGCTGAACCAGATTCTCATCTGGCATAATAATAGGGACAACCTCTGACGGATTATTTAATTATTTAGAAATAGAATTTAATTAAATAATAAAGACTATTTAAATTAAAGGATTAAATCACAATTAATTAAATAATTAATATTTAATTAATATTTAAAACATGGTTGAATGATTAGATAATTAGAGATAGAAATTGAGAATTAATTTATTTAAATAATAAAGATTATTTAAATTGGGGAATTAACCGGAATTAATTAAATAATAAATATTTAATTAACATTAGAAAATAGTTAAATGATTAAATGATGAAAGAATAAGAAATAGATTAATTAGTAAGATGATGAGGAAATATGGAATAGAAGAATAAGATTAATTAACTTAATTAAATAATTAAAGAATTATTTAATCAACTAGAGGAATAATTAGTACATGATCAACGAGACATTTTTAGGTGTCTACGTATATATTTATTTAAATGCATGTTATCGATAGGCTCGAAGAGTGAATTACCCTCCATTATTGCCAGATTGTATGCACCATTTCCAAGAACTTTTATAACTAACTACCTAGGGACCCAGCTAGTTTGGTTTAAATTTTCCTAGTCGCTCTCACTCTGCTAGATTTTTTGTTTTTCTTTTAGGACTAGATCCCCTACCTAGAAGAACCTTTCTCTAAATCTCTTGTTATAGCTTCTCAGTCTATTTTGATATCCTTGCAGATAATTTAGTGCATTTTATCTCTTCTCATCGATCATTTCCAGTTCTTGCAACTTGGCTACTCTATAATCTTCATCAGAGATAATATATTTTAGAGATGTACGCAAAGATGGTATCTCTATTTCAACAGCCTGGAAGATTTATTCTTAACCAAAGACCAAGGAATATGGGGTAGCACTTGTAGTTGTATGGACACTTGTTTTGTAGGCCCAAAGAGAAAGATTCAACTATGAATGCCAATCAAGTCCACTTTCATTGACAACTTTCTTAAGTATTTTCAAGATTGTATTGTTTGTTGCTTCAGTCTAACCATTCTCTATGGATAATATGGAGTAGCAAAGTGATATTGGATATGAAACCGACCACAAGTTTTGCGTAGTTCTTGATTCTTGAAAGGGCATCCATTATTCGTTATTATGCACATTGGAGTCCCATATTGGTAGATGATGTAATTAAGAAGCAATTTTGATATTTGCTTGCCAGTTGTGTATGTTAGTGGATTTACCTCTACCCATTTGGTGAAGTATTTAGTGACCATCAAAATAAATTTATGTCAATTAGAAGAGGTAGGATTAATCTTTCACACAAGGTCAAGTTCCCACTGTGAAAAGGGCAATGGTGATGTAATGGGTTGGAGATCCTGAGCAGGTGTGTGGATTAAATCTCCATGTATCTGACATTGTCTACACTTACGCACATACTTATATGCATCATTTTCCATAGTTGTCCAGTAATATCATGTACATAGTAATTTTTTTGCTAGAATATGTCTGCTAGAGTGTGCACCATGTATTCCATCAAGTACTTCTTTGCGGGCCAATTAGGCTTCTTTTACATCAAGGCATCGAAGCAGTGTTCCATTTAAGTTTTTTTATACAAGGTGTCTATGATAATGGCATACCTAGAAGCTTAGTGTATTAATGTCTTGCACTGAATGCAAGAAAGATCAAGAAATATGTATTGATCATGAAGGTAGTTATAGATGTATTTGTACTACGATGAGTCAAGACCAACTATCATGCACACACATTCTGACTATGGGACCTCATATGTTGGTACCATTAATTGTTTCACTAGGAATTCAAATTGTGTTGCATTGCTAGACATATCAAGGATAGATCCTACAATTGCCATGGCATCCACTGCTTATTGTAGACTTAGGGAATTTGTTCAAAAACAATGGTATTGAAATACTTCTTGTAAACATTGACCATCCTCTTGTATGGCATTGGTTTGTCATCCTTGGTGATATAATCATCATTAACCTAGTTAATTATAAGTTGTGAATCACCATATACATGCAAATTTGTGATCTTCCATTGTACCACTATGCAAAGTCCAATAAAGAGAGCCTCATATTCAACCATATTTTTCATGCAGGGAAAATTGATTCTGTATGATTTTGGAATGGAATTACCTTGAGGTGTTACATAAAAAATGCTTGTGTTAGCTCCATGATTGGTACATGACCCATCAAATTATAGTTTATATTTATTAGATGTTGTCAATGCAAACACAGACTCTTCGGGAAAATTAGTCAGCGAGGGATGATCATCCTAAATAGGAGCTTCTGCCAACTGATCTACTATGATTTGGCTTTTGATGGCTTTACGGTCCACATACTCAATGTCTAATTTGCTAAGGATCGTCACCCATTTCACCAACCCACCTGTTAATGTCGCCCTACTTAAAAGGTACTTGAGTGGGTCAATGTTAGCAATGAGTTGTACCTTGTGACTAAGCATATAGTGTATAAGCTTTTGGGATGCAAATACCACCATTAAGAATGCTCTTTCAATAGGATTATATTTATCTCATATCCTGCTAATATTTTGCTGATATAGTAAATAGATCATTCTCTCCCTTGGTCATCACGTTTGTGCCAAAATTGTTCCTAGAGATGAATTTATTGCAGAGATATATAATAGCAAGCATTTTCTAGGTGTTGGTGGCATTAGGACCGATGGTGATAACAAATAAACCTGTAAACATTGGAAAGCTTCTTGACATTATTCTATCCATTTAAAAGCAACTCCTTTCCTTAGAAGGTGTTGGAATGGTTGACACTTATTTGACAACTGCACTATGAATCTTCTGATTGACTATAGCTTCCCTTGTAGACTCTCTAACTATTTCAAATTGAATGGTGTAGGCATTTCCACAATAGCTATCACCTTAGCTGGGTCTACTTCAATACCCTTGTTTGAGACTATTAACCCTAAGAGCTTTCCAGCTATCACTCTGAACACACACTTTTTGGGATTCAACTTGACTTTGTATTGTTTGAGCCTATCGAAGATTTTAGCAAGGACATCAAGGTGACCCTCTCTGGTTTTAGATTATCTATCAAATCATCCACATAATATTCCATGATATTGTGTATCATATCATGGAAAATAATTGTCATATCTCTTTAATATCTCTTGAATTCTTCAACCCGAACAAAATCACATTCCAACAATATGTCCCCCATGGATATGTAAGCATAGTCTTATGTTGATCTTCTGGTGTGATTTTAATATGATTATATTCAGAGAAACCATCCATTAGGGACAACATCTCATGTCCAATTGTGAAATCCACTATAATGTCTATATTCAGGAGGGGGAAATCATCTTTTGGGCAAGCCTTATTCAAGTCCCTTAAATCTATGTAAATTATGATTCCTCTAGTGAGTTTTGTGACTGGTACTTGTTGACAGGTGTTTTGACACACTCCCCAACAGTCGGGTAGGATATGAGAACTTATACCACCTCTCTTGAAAAGGAGTCAATCTTAAAGACTAACAACTCCAAGGTCTCTATAATCAGGTCACAACGGTATTAGATAACTCAATGGCTGATGTAATTGTACCTATCAAGGTTCTTGTTGGTTGGAACAAAACAAACAAAATCCTTTTTTATATTTTTTAATTTTAACTTCAATAAATAAACATCAAAAGATCGGTCAGGGTAACAAGAGACAATAACAAAACCAATCCTTAACAACTGAGTGAATTATAAAGTTGGTATATCACATAGGAGTATAATCAATAACATTCAATCAACATTCAAATAACCTTCTAGCAAATATGAAAAGTTAGTCAACTCACACATAAACGGAATTGGATATCAAAAGATCATAAAATTGTTCTACTATTTCATCCTCATATACCATTCACATGCATAATATGATTCATAAAATAATAAAACTGAAAGGACAAGCTACTAATTAGAATGAGAGAAGATACCAGACTATGAAGAATATCAACTAGGAAAACATGTATTGTAGATCGGGCAATCCACAAGTTTCTTTGTATTAATCTTCAAATATGGATAACAAAATAGATCTGAGAAAGAAATTACAAAAAAGTATATTTTGTAGCTAAATGGCATTGAATCATCACTTCACGGGCCCTCTAAATGGTCCAAACTTTAGAATTTATAGTGTTTCATCCCTACACCCTAGGAATAAATCATGCCTAAGATTCAGCTATAAAATGGTGGGAGTTGTAGTCGACATGCAAGTCGTTGCCTATGAACTCCACTTAATTCTTGCTAAACTGGTGCTTGCAGTTCATGTTCTTGACGATGCATTAGCTCCAAGACCTTTGAATCATGCAATGATGGTGTAGAAGCAAACCAAGTGTAACATGAAGTGTCTGTTGATGTTATAGGTGATTTATGGTAGTGGCATTGCTTTTTCATGCATTATGTGACTAATTGCATGTTTGTCTTTTGTTCTTCTTGTAGTTTTGGTAGTTGTTGATGAAGCAGTCTACAAAAGCAGACAAAGGATTAGCCACATACGTTATACAGAACTTTGAGAATCATAGTATTTCTTTGGTGCTTTCCACCCTAATTATCATTTCATCCATTATTTCCTCTACTCCCTGACACTAGAATAACACATACATGTATCTATTCATTGTTTCTACGTTGAATTCAATAATGGCTGCAAGTGGTCAGCAGTATAAGAATTCCACTTGCTGAGTATATTTTATTGATGTAACACTCCATCTTGCTCAAGATTGTACCCACATTTTCCTAGCAGTTTGACAATGAACTACTCATACTATTGAAGCACACTAAGGAGTGGCGGATGTTTTTTTAGAACCTCAATATGACATTGCTCCATCATTTCTATCTTTAAGTCAAGAATATATATGCAGATTTGTAGGCTAGCAATAGTATCTCCTCCCAATATGTCTTGTTGGTAAACTTATAAGGCATTGAGAGGGGGGGTAAATTAGTGCAAGCAATAACTTAATAAATCTGATAACTACTTTCACCAACTTGAAAATCAATAAGCATGCAAGAAATATAACCACATAAGCAAACATCCAACAAAGCATGCAAACCATAACACAATGATTTTTCACGTAGAAACCCAACTAGGAAAAACCACAGTGGGAATCAGCACCCACAATATGTTTTTGCACTCTTTTGGAATGTACCCGGTTAAAGGCCTAGCCCGGTTAAGAGCTTACAATATGCCCAGTTAAGAATAGACCCTATTAGGAGTCACCCGGTCAAGGGATTTTACCTCAACCTTGTTAGAAGCTCTACCCTTGTTAGAGGATTTCAAACTCAAGTTAATGAGCCACTCGGTGAAGCGATTTACAATATCAGACCTGTTAGGATCTACTCAGTTAAGGTATTCCAAACTGTTGTAATTATTAGGGAACAACAAGGTAAATGATCTGATTACAACACTTCCTTACTTGCTAGTACAAATCCTTTTCAGCACAACTCTGCTACACACATGTAGACACTTCAAACTGGTTTGGCAATACCTTCTTCTCAAACCACCAACAAAATCTCTTCTCCAACTAGCCCAAAATACACTTTTCAGTTAGGGCGGCTACAAACCCTAATTACATCAACAAGATACAATAGATTTACATTTAGCATGGTAAAACACTCCACCAAAATACATTATAGATCATTACAACAAATTTCTAGATGATTTCCATTGTTGAATGATCATCGCACATCGATTTGATAAGCAATCAAACCCTTGTTTCATTCTTCTAAGCACTCTATTGTTTCCCAAAAAATCTACTCCTTGTATGCACTCAAATACCATTTTATCATTACACATGGATTATGATACTTCATCACTAAGTTATGATCATGATAATATCCACCGCCAAACCTTAAATCATTACCAATTAAAGATCTGATATCGGTATTCATTCTTCTTCACAGAGTTCATAATAGTCAATTATAAATGTGGTTTTCGGTTCACCAAACTTGATGTGATTTCAATCATAGACTCATACCAATATTATGAACATATATTCTAAACTGCAACCATCAATTCTATCCACAATGCATGATTTAGCTTCTCCTTCTCTCCTCTACTAGTTTTGCATCTGGTCAAACTAGTTGACATCAATGACAACATATACCTAATCATATCAACTTTACCGGTCATCTTAATCATATCAACTTTACCGTCATCTTCTCATCTCATCATCATCTCCATCAGTTATGACAACAATCTCCCCCTTTGGCATTAATGGCAACACCAAAAGATCACCATGCAAAACTGGAACTCTAACTATTGTGACTGTTGTATTGTTTTGTTCTTCTCCCTTCATCCGTTCTTCTCTTTGTGCTCTTCATTGTTCTTCTCCCCCTTTACTTTTCTTCTCCCCCTTTGACAATAATGCCAAAGGTGAAAAGTGTCAAATCCATCTTCTAGTGTTATTGTTTTCTTCATCTTTGTTGCTCCCCCTAAGGAGTAGCCCTTTTCTCATCAATCCACAGTGAAAGATCTTCAATTAGTCCATTGGATTGATGTTGCAACAGCATCTTAGTTGACCTTCTATAGGGGTATAACCCCTAGCTTGCTTCTAAGATACTCAAAGGTTGCTTTAGGCAATGTCTTAGTGAAGATGTCAGCCAACTTCTCCTTGCTTGACACATGATCCATCCTGACTTTCTTTTCCTACACTCTTTCTCTAGGATAATGATACTTCAGTTCAATATGCTTTGTTCTAGAATGCGATAGAGAATTTTTTGAAATTTTTATTGCACTTGTATTATCACAATATATGACCATCGGTTTTGTCATATTCTCCTTGAATCCTTCTAATACATGTCTCATCCATATTGCTTGAGTACAGTTCATAGATGTAACTACATACTTTGCTTATGTTGTAGACTAAGAAATGCAACTTTGTTTCTTACTAGTCCAGGATACCAGCCTTCCTCCTAGAAAGAATGCACCACCAGTTGTTCTCTTTTGGTCATTTATATTACCTACCCAATCAGCATCTGTGAACACCTTCAAAGAGAATTTTCCTTTGTATGGATACCTAAATCCATAATCAATAGTTCCTCTAAGATACCTAAAAATTCTCTTCATTGCCACCATATGAGTCTCTTTGGGACTTTTCTGATATCTAGCCACTATACCAACTGCATAAGAAATGTTTGGTTTGCTATGAACAACATAGTGTAGTTTACCAGTCATTGATCTATACTCAGTTTCATCCACTGGATTTTAATCATCTTCCTTAGATAATCTGCAACTAGTAACCATAGGGGTTCCAGCCAGTTTAGAGTCTTCTATTCCAAATGTTTTCAATACCTCCTTCACATATTCGGACTAGCTGATAAAAATTCCTCCTTTCATCTATTGCAACTAGAAACCAATGAAAAAATTTATTTCACCTATCAAAGACATTTCAAATTCCTTTTTCATTTCTTCTACAAAATTTAAACTCGTGTCATCATCTCCTCCAAATATGATATCATCTACAAACACTTCTGCAATCAATAACTTGTCTCCTTTTGTCTTCAAGTAAATGATGTTGTCCTCACTAGTTCTTTGAAATCCAATCTTTATCAGGTATGAATGGAGTCTCTCATACCATGCCCTTGGAGCTTGCTTTAACCCATATAAAGCATTATGAAGTTTGCACACCATATCCTTATCTTCAGTCAATGCAAACCCATTTGATTGTTCTATAATTCCATTCAAAAATGCAGACTTGACATCCATTTGGTATACCTTGAATCTTGTGAATGCTGCAAATGCAAGTATCATTCTTAAGTCTTCAAGTCTAGTAACCGGTGCAAAGGTTTATCCATAATCCTCACCTTCTTCTTGTGCATATCCTTTGAAAACTAGTCTATCATTGTTCTTAACCACTACACTATCTTCATTCAATTTATTACTGAGAACCCACTTAGTACCAATCACATTTTTATCAGTTGGTCTGGGGACAAGTGACCAAGTGTTATTCTTCTCTATTTGATCAAGATCCTCCTTCATAGCCTTTATCCAATCATCATCCTTGAGAGCTTCCCTTGCTATCTTAGGTTCAATTGTGGAAATGAGACAAGCACTTTCTCATATCTTTCTTCTTGTTTGTACTCTAGCATTCTTGTCTCCAATTATCTGATCTACATAGTGATTCAACCTTACCTATCTAGGTATAACCGTTTTTTATGTAGAAGCCAAATCTTCTTCTTCTTCATCCACCGGTTGAGCAGCATCCTTTGCACTATTTTTCTCAGCATTATTTTGAACTTTCAGTTCAATGATTACTAGGTTTTGTTCATCTACTGCATCAGACTTGATGGTATCATCAGATTTGTCAGAATACTCATCAATTTTCACATTAACACTTTCCACAATCTTATTGGTTCTTTTGTGAAATCACTTGAATGTTATGCTCTTAGTTTAGTAACCAAGGAAAGTTCCTTCATCACTTTTAGGATCAAAATTTCTAGTATACTCATCTATCTTTATGTAACACCTGCTACCAAAGACTTTAAAATGACTAACATTAGGAGTATGAACATACCATAATTCATAGGGGTTTTTTTCACTACCTTTATTGACCAATATCCGGTTCATTGTGTATACTACAGTGCTAATTGCTTCTCTCCAAAACATTTTAGGTACATCTCCTTGTATCAACATTGTTCTTTTTGCTTCAACTATGGTCCACTTCCTCCTTTCTGCAGTCCCATTTTGTTGTGGTGTCCTTGGTGCAGATAGTTGTCTCTTAATTACATTCTCATCATAGTATTTCACAAATTCAGCTAATGTGAATTCTTCACCCCGGTCAGATCTCAAACACTTTAGGTTCTTATCAATTTCTTTCTCCACTAAGGCTTTGAAATCCTTAAACTTGTTGAAAGCATTAGACTTCTTCACAACTAGGGTTTTCGGTCTGAATGCTCTTCCACTTATTCACTTTTCCACAAATATTCAGAATCTGCTATCAACTTCGCCAAAGTAGCAAACAAATGCTCTTCTATGTTTCTGTCGCTCTCCAAATGTTCTCTCAAAAATGCTAAGTTAAAAATGAGACTATAAAACACCTTTTTATTTACCTTTTACCAATTGCATTTAATGCTAAACCGGTCGAACATACCATAATCATCATTCAACCCTAGAACTTGCTACCAGTTCACATATTACACCCAATTTACCGGCTACATTCTCAAAATCACTTTATAACATCATTTAGCATCAAAACATGTGGATTTGACTTACCGCACACCATTTAGGGGGTCTGAAAATGGATCTAACAATATGCTCCCCCTAACCTTCATACATAGCTTAGTTTTTCAGTGAGGGATTCTCCACACCAAGTGAAGAATTGGAGTCCTCTGATGGTTTCTCCTCACTTTTCTTCCTCCATATATTATTCATCATGTTTGGTTTCTTCTACATCTACCATCTTCTTTCCTTTCCAGTCAACAGTCTGGTTAACCGGTTGGTTCATTCTAGCTCTACAAAACCTTACAATGTGTCTCGGTTTGTGACAGTGGAAACATGTCATTCCAGATGCTCTCCAGGGTCCAACATTACCTCTATCATTTCTTTTCTGGAAATTCATAGCCACATGACCATAGTTGAGACAGATTGAACATGTCACATTCCATCTATTCTCCATTTCATATGGACTAGACCGGTTCACATAAGGTCTCTACCAAGTAGCGTTTCTCTAGTCATTGTAAGATCTCTTCCATTCACCATTAGATCTCTAATTCATGTAAGATCTCTTATTGTTTACTCTTGACCTGCACTCAACAGCTTTATGCCCATACTTGTTGGCAATTGAATCAATATTCATCAAAATTACTAGGCTTACATCCTTCATATGCATTAGGTCTATATCCAACAAAAGTACTGGATCTACTTCTATAATTATTTGCAGTCTGACCTACCTTATGATAATTAAAATATATTGGTTTGTAGGTCCTATTACCGGTGTTCTTCTTGTTCTTTAGTGCAGATTTGGCTTCATGCATGGTGTCTTTAGTACCGGATGGCTCTCCTTGTTCAAAGGTTGTGTATCACAAGCCATGTGTATCTCCTTTCTGCCTTTGTGTCTAAATCTACTCATCAAGAATAACAGTGCTCTTGTTGAATTTAGCTAATAACTCATTTGCATCAGCCAACTCCTTAGTAAGCTCTTCATTCTTCTTTGTGAGACTTTCTCTAAGAGACATAGCCATGTCTAGATCAGCTTGTATTTCCTCTTTTTCCTCTTTGGTCTCATGAAGATGTGTATGCAAGGTACCAATCTCCTGGTTCGGCTTAAAGATCTCATGCTCCTTATCTCTTATTTTGTCTGCAGCTACCCTCCTGGCTGCCAACTCTTGGCTCATCCTGATGGTAAGGGATTCCAATGCTCTCCTCAGATTTGTTTTTTCATCATTCACCTTTTCCACCTCATTAGACAAGGCATCAATGGTTTCTTCCTCAGATGAACTTCTTTCACTGAGTTCCAACAACTGCTTAGCCAGCTCTCTTCTCTTAGCCAATGAAGCTTTGTACTTGACCTTTAGTTCATCAAGAACTTCTTCAAATTCTGCAAGCTTGTTTGAAATCTCTCTATAACTCATTGAACCTTCCCCCATGTTAGCCTTAGAGATCCTTCCCAAGTGGTTAAGCCTTAAGGGAATTAGGCTATGATACCAATTGATAAATTTATAAGGCACTGAGAGGGGGGGTGAATCAGTGCAAGAAAAAACTTATTAAACCTAATAACTACTTTAACCAACATGAAAATCAATAAGCATGCAAGAAATATAATGACATAAGAAAACATCCAACAAAGCATGCAAACCATAACACAATGATTTTTCACATGGAAACCCAACTAGGAAAAACCACGGTGGGAATTAGCACCCACAATATCTTTTTGCTCTCTTTTGGAATGCATCCAGTTAAAGGCCTAGCCTAGATAAGAGCCTACAATATGCCCAGTTAAGAGAAGACCCTATTAGGAGTCACCCGATCAAGGGATTTTGCGTCAGCCCTGTTAGGAACTCTACCCTGTTAAGAGTAACCTTGTTCAAGGATTTCAAACTCAAGTTAATGAGCCACCCAGTGAAGGGATTTACAATATCAAACCTGTTAGGATCTACCTGGTTATTGGATTTCAAACTGCTATAATTGTTAGGGAATAATAAGGAAAATGATCTGATTATAGTACTTCCTTGCTTGCTAGTACATATCCTTTTCAACACAACTCTGCTACACACATGTAGACATTTCAAACTGGTTTAGCAATAGCTTCTTCTCAAACCATGGACACAAAATCTCTTCTCCAACTAGCCCTAAATACACTTTTCAATTAGGGCAGCTACAAACCCTAATTACATCAATAAGATACAATGAATTTACATTTAGCATGGCAAAACAATCCGCAAAAATACATTACAGATTATTACAATAAATTTCTAGATGATTTTTGTCATTGAATGATCACCACACATTGATTTGATAAGCAATCAAACCCTTGTTTCATTCTTCTAAGCACTTAGTTATTTCCCAAGAAATATGATCCTTGTACGCTCTCAAATAACATCTTATCATTACACACGGATTATGACATGTCATCACTAAGTTATGATCATGATAAGATCCACTGCCAAACCTCAAATCATTACTGGTTAAAGATCTGATACTGGTATTCTTTTTTTTTCATAGAGTTCATATCAGTCAATTATAAATGTGATTTCTAATTCACCAAACTTGATGTGATTTCAATCATAGACTCATGCCAATTTTATGAACATCTATTTTGAACCGCAACCATCAATTCTAACCACAATGCATGATTCAGCTTATCCTTCTCTCCTCTACTAGTTTTACATCCACTCAAACTAGTTGACATCAATGACAACATATACCTGATCATATCAACATTACCGGTCATCTTAATCATATCAACTTTACTGGTCATCTTCTCATTGCATCATCATCTCCATGAGTTATGCCAACACTTGCTTTGTAATCACCTCTCCTCCTAGTCCTTAGATTTTCTTAAGTATCTTACATTGCTTTGAGAACTTAAAGAGTTGTTATTCCCACTGAGCAAAATAGTAAATAAGAACGTTCTCATTGGAATGAGCTTCTTCAAACACTTCCATGGTATCTTGTAAAAATAACTTAATTTTACCTAACTGATCTTGTGACTATGTCTTAATAGTTGTAACCAATTTCCTCATTTTGTATAATGTGTTTATATCACCTTGTGGTAGAGATGAGGTAGATGGAAAGGTGTTTTCTATTCTGGAGTTGAGTGGCTTCTCTATCTCCATGATCAGTTGCTTATATTGCCTAAGTTGTGCTTTGACTTTTGCCTTTGCCTTTGCCTTATGCTCTTTCTCTATTCTTGTCTGAATGGTAGAAGTTGCAGCAACTAAAGTAGTTATCTCCTCCCACTTGGTTTGCTTACCTAGATTAACTTCTAACACTTGGAACTTTGGGGTAGCTTGAGGTTGTCCTTCAGTGTCGGGTATAGGAGCTTCTATACTTTTGATTACATCCCCTGAGTCAGTTCTAGAAAGATGATGAACTATTTTATCTTTCTTGGCTCTACTTAGGGACTTGGTAATCACTTACTACAAAGTGATGCTTGGGAGGATGACTTTCTCCTTTTTCTTGAAAGTCAAATTTAACCATTAGGGCATACTATCATCTTGTTCACTTTCTTGCATTGTCACTTTTGCAATGACCCTATATGTCTCTCCATGTTGCTCTTGTTCCTCACTCTGTTGCTCTTGTTCCTGAAGGGGCTCATGAGTTTTTTGCAATGCAGGACCTTCTCATTGCTAGAGGAGATGAGATTCTTGTTGAGCTAGGTTAGCTTGGAGCACTTGTTCATGAGCTAATCATTGTTCCTTGGCTAACTCCTCTATCTTTTTAGTAACCTCTTCCTCAAATACTCTCAGATTCATATTTTTGCTTCTTTTCACCTCCCTCCAGTTGTTTGAGTAACATCTCCTGATCTTTAGATGTGAGGACAAGTCTTTCATCTTGTTCTTCCTACTCTTCTTCTTCTACCTCCATTGGTTGTATATGCACCTCCATTGGTTGAATTTGAAATTCATGTTCCTTTTGATCCTCAGGTGCATCATGAACCTGTTTACTAGTGTGTTGCCTTTGCTTTGTTTCACCTTTCTTTTTCCTAGTAATCACTGCAATATGTTCATCGTCCTGGTCAGAGACAGTTTCAATATTGTGAATAATTACCTGCTCTTGTATTGGAACGAGAGCAGGTTTTGATGTCCATGTCACAGGAGGAGCTTTCTCTTTCATGGTTTATGTATGCAAAGTATAGTCTCCTAGCACAATCCCAATGGTTAGAACAACGGGATGGATGGAAGCTCAAGGAACCGCTTGTATTCCTGTGGTTATCCCATGTTCAACAACTGCCTTGAGTAATTGTGACTCTTTCATTTTTGGATCCAGCTGCCTTTTAGGCTCTTGATTGTCAATCGTTTGTGCAGTGATTTCAAGATCAACAAGAGTAATCTTTCTAGATTCTGGATTGAGGATTATCAGTAGCGATACCTTTCTTCTTTTCTTTTGTGGTGCTTGGTCGAATCCTCAAACCTAACCACTGCATTGTCCTTTATATTACCTTCTCTAAAACTATATCCATATCAACATTTTTTGATAAGACCATCAGATAGGAGAGAGTGGTTTCTTATCAATCCCCTTTTTGTTGTATACTAAATCCAGTATCTCTCCATCATCCCTAAGATCCTTAGGGAGATTGGTTTCTATGTTGAAGTTCCTCATCTGCGGACCTATCAATCTATGATATCTTCTCTCCCGAGCCTCAAAGTTGTTCTGCATATCTGCCCAAAAATATTCCAAAGTTGGTTGGTGACCTAGATACGAGACAAGTATCACTTGCTTTAATTTACCCAATGGGTCATATTTGTCTCTTGCATAATTAAACTCCTTTAAGTTGAGGTCCTATAGCTCATGTTTGGCTCCCTTAGCTTCTTGCATATTCTGACATGTATAATATTCTAGTGAGATAGGGAATGTGACCCCAGTTTTATGTTTAAGAGTCAGAAGTGATTGTAATCTCACAATCTGCCTTGTGTACTCAAGAATGATTATTCTATTGCTGCAAAATTTGGGAAGGAGGAACGGGTTCCTAGTGAATCCACTTGCTCTAATGTAAGTAGAGTGTTGGTTTTGAAGGAACCAACAACCCCACTCTTTGATCATTTTTGTATCCTTTGGTGAAATTTTGTACCCTACATCACCTGTCAATTTATTTATGACTGCATATATGAATGTGTCATTTATTGTTTTAAAATGGAACTTAGCCTGTCATGGGTAGTTGGGTGTAATACTCCCACACCTTTTTCTATCCTGGTTCTTCCCCCAATTTACCTTCTATTTTTAAGCCTAGATACCTTCCAACTCGTGCTACTATCCAAATAATATAAGAAGTCATAAAGCACTTTTTTGTGTGCAATACTATGGTCAACTGGTTATGGATGTTGTCAGAAACAATTTGTGCCCAGTCAAAGTACTCTTTCCCTATCAAAATTGTATGTATATAATGAAACATCCATAAATGGTAATGCTTGCAGTCTATCTTACCAGATACATGACTCAACATAATTATTATATCTTTTAGTTCTTCCTTGAAGTCAGCCCTTAGGATGTTTGTTACTTTGAGTCTCGTCTTTCTAGGTTCTTCAAGCCAAGCCTCATTGATGTGTCACTTATAATTTGACGCATTCTTTTTAAATATGGAGTTTGCCTCCTCTTTTGTGGTTTGGTGTACCTCATCCCTCTTAGGAATATTGAATGTCATACCAATCATATTGAGAGAGAGATAGATCTATTATTACATTACCAGTTGCATCTACACACTTTTTGGTCTCATTATATTGTGAGGATCAACTCGGAAGATTATATAGCCTGTAGGAAGATTGTGGCTTCAACTAGTTTGCATCTCTTGATCTGTTTGTATGGTGCATCCAAGTTAGGCTAAGCAACTTGATTTTTGATATCTTCTACCTCAATGTGACCTACTTCAGTATCAGTCACACATTGTACCTCATTATCTAGCTTGGATACCAAGGTTTGTCCCAGGTATTGGTATTTCATGGTGGGTGGGTTTTTCTCCAACTTGATCTCTTCTATGGTCTTATTTCAACTAGATGTAGATGGTTCCATATGCTTTCTTTAGCCTACAACAAAACATACATAATTAGCTTCATGATATTAGCAAAGCGTGAGAGACTTCAAAACTCCAGGGTTCTGAGGTCTGAAAAGGGTCCATTATAAGTGATTTCGGGATTCGAGATCCTGTCAAACAGAGACCTACTTTGGGATCTCAGGGTTCCAGAATCCCAAAGTAGTGAAAGGCATCAAAATAGGTCATTTCAAAATTTCAATGTTCCGGTGTAGGAAGGCTTCTGCAAAACTAGATTTCGGAAGTCCAGGCTTTTGGGATTCTTGGGTAGGAGCGCTTCTACAAAACTGGATTTTGGAAATCTAGGGTTTCGAGGTTCTCAGAAGTGTAAAACACACTCTCAGGATCGTCTCTGGGATTCTGGAGTTCCAGGATCTCGGAGAGGTTTTGTCTTTCATGGCATAAAGGGTTTTGGGATTCCAAGGTTCTGGAATCCCAAAGGATCTTAAATTTAGGCGAGGGGGAAATTTAGAACTTCAAGAACCCAAGGTTCAAAAGCTGGGAAAAATGAAATTTCGGGATTTCAGGGATCTGAAATCTTGAAACACTGTGATAAGGCCAGTGAAACCCTAAGGGTCAATGAAAATCAACCTTATTAGAAAGCATAAAATTAATCTAAACCCTAAACTATGAAAGTAAGAAACATGCAAAACAAAAGAAAAACACAGCAAAGGAACAAAAGACCAACCTGGAAAAGGGCAGTCGGTGGAAAACGTGCTTCGCAGGAAGCTAGGTTGTTGAAGGAGATTAGAGAGATTGAGAATAACTAAGTGCACAAATGAGCAAAAATGACTCATTTAACACTATTTATACCCCAACCCCCACGAGTGACCATACAACCCCTTTAATGCAAACAACCTCAGAGGTTTCAGGATTTTTGAACTCTAAAGTCCAACAAAAAAAACGTAGAGAACCCCAAGATCTCGGGGTTTTGGGATCCCAAGGCTCTTGAAAACAAGAAGAACACCACGTTGGGACTCCTAGTTTTCAGGGTTCCAAGGTGAGGCACAAAAAAAAGAGAACCTGGGATTTCAGGATTTTGGAATCCTAGTGCTCAAAATCAAAAACAAATGATCAAATTTCGAGATTTTGGGATTCTGAAATTTTGAAGTCTGGAAAACAAACAAAACATAAAGAACCGGGGAACTCGGATACCCGAGATCCCAGGGGTTCAAAACAACGAACAAAGCAAGCCCAACAAGACTTCATGATTCTGGGGTTCTAGAATTTTGAGGTCTTGAGAAACAGAAATGGGACAAAGAAAAGAAGGAAACAAAGAGGCACCCCGAGGTTTCAGAAACTCGCAATCCCTAAGGAACAGAAAAAAAGCAACAAAGAAAAAGGAAAGAAGGAATACTAGATTGAAAATCCATTCTATGTAATCTGATAAAACCCGCATCCAACAGTTTCTATAATTCAACTTTGACCAATAGAGCTATCTGGGGATGCATTTTTTTGAGCTTTTTCTTATAGCGTTTTTCTCCTGGAACCAGTGGACAATGATGTAAAACAAGGTTAAGGTCAAGTCCTTGCATGTCAACATATGACTAGGCAAATTTAATCGGCCTTTGCTTAAAAAATTGAATGAATTTCTCTTTCTCTTCTATTTTCAAGGATCCTGCCAAGTGGATTTTGCACACAATTTCAACTTCATTAATGTTCACTTCCTTTGATTTTTTGACTAACAATGATGATATTTCTTGATCAATTGGAAAGTCATCTAATCTATCTTTGTGCTTACTTACATTCATTGTCCTATGAGTATTCCTGACTATAGGATGAACATGCCTCTCCATATAAGGTTGTTCTATCAAAATCAATTATGAATCCTTCCTTATGGTCTCCATACGGTAAGCCTTGCGTACACCAATAAATTATGTTATTGCTTCATCATTTCAAACTAATCTAGATGTGGACTCTCTTGTTGCCCCTAATCTATAAGATATGGATACATAAGATGAAGATCTATGTTTTCCTCATAATAGGAAACTATCATTATAGTGCATATGCGAGTGTCACTATTGTATGTCCATGAATTTGGATTGATGTCTTTATCCTCATAAGGAATGTCCTCCTCTTATGAAGTGAAACTAGGTGATCAGACATCATAATCACACCATTGATATTACCTTGATCAAGGGGTGGCACTTCCTCTTCTATGTATGTCTCAACATTAGAAACTTCTTCATTTGGTTCCCCAATAAGTGATGACAAAGGTCTCCTTTTTATTTTAGTTAATTTCATGCGATTGTGATTGATGGATCTTAGCTCTATTTGAGTAATAACAAAGTTTCAATGTCCTATATGGAATTCTTTCTCTAGATCCATATTTATGTCGTTTAATTCAATCAATTCTATAGGGATCACGTAGACTATTAATGCTACTTTTGCCCAATATGTTGATTCTAGTTCTATCGCTATATTTTGATCAATATGCTCATCATAGGATGTTTGAGTGTATGTGTCCTCATCAATATTTTTTCCTTATTTTGTTGTCAAAGTGACTTGCTTGGTAAAAGACTGTGCGACTGAAGGAAAATTGGATGCCATTATTTCATTTTTCTAACTCGAAAACTTTTGTTGTGCTTCACTGTATCCCAAGCCCTAATTTGTTGGAATGTTTAATGGTAATATTGGCTCTATAACCCCCTAATTTTGTGTTCCTAAACCTATGGTACCATCATATCCATGCCTTTACAACATCTTAAAGTCATTCCCATATTAGTTCAGAAGGAGATAAATTGACTAGTCATCTTCTTATTCATCCTTAAATAGCCATTTTGCTACATCTTCATCTAAAGACTCTTCATTAAATTCTCCCCATCTGATGAAAGAGCACAAGGGTGAATACTAAACCACTTCTTCACCTTTACACTGATCAATGGGATTTGGTGGTGGTCATCCAAAATATTTTGGAGATAGTGATAGTTGCCTAATAGACAGCCCCCCAGAATAGGCATATTATCCACATCCTTTATCCTGGATTTGTAATTATACACCTAATGTAGAGGGCATAGATGTGTCTGTAATTGACAAGGATTTGAGTTTTGATACAAGTGGAGCCACTTGGTTTATTGAGACCTAATTTTCAACACTCGTCTCTAAATTGTTATGATGTTGAAATGGGTCTGGATCTCCTTGTAGTGTAATGCTTGCATGGCATGTATCCATGGGAGACCCAATAATATATTGTATCCTAATTCTCTATCCAAGACTTGAAATATGGTGTCTGTGATAACAAGTCCAACTTGCACTAGCAAAGTAACCACATCTTTTGATGGGTACTCCTCATAATCATAAGCTTTAATGTTTATCTTTTTAGTGGAATCAATGTGAAGCTCTAAATATCCCAAAGCTTTCACCAAGTTCAAGGTACATATGTTTAAACCAACTCAGTCATCTATCAACACTCTCTTGATTTTCCTCTTATGGACATTGACTTCCAGATGTAGCAGGTCATTGTGTGATGGTTTGTATGTCAAAATATCTTGTTCTTTAAAGGAAACATAGGGAACTACAACCAATTTTTTTACCATAGCTTGAAAAGTATTCTCATCAATGTCAATTGAAACAACAGAATCATGAATGGCTTTGTCCAAGATAACTCTATGAGTCAAAGAGCCATGTAACAACTTAAAGATGAATATTTGAGCAGGGGATTTTGTCATTTAATCAATAACATTGTAGTTCCTTGTAGGTTGAGGTGGACTTGAATGGACACCTTGAAGTGTGAACTTTGAACGACGAGTGACTACTACACAATCTGTGTTCTTTGGTCTGACAATGATGGTCTCCACTGTTTTATCTACCTAACTAAGGGTACTGATTATGTAATCATAGGAAACTCTTTTATAGTTTGCATTATAATCTTGTGGGACCGAACTTGAACCCTTTACCTTATCGTTCTTCACAAAGGGGTCATTAAAAATGATATGATCTATGTTAGAAGACCATTTAGTGTTGTCCACAGTTATGTCTCCTTGATTAATGAAATCTTGAATTAGATTTTTGAGCTTATAATAACTGGATGTTTTGTGTCCCTTAGTTTTATGGTAGTCACAAAAGTCATTATCATTCCACTAGGCCTATTTAAACAAACTCAACTCATAGTATTTTACCTCAGGAAATGTTATCAAATTGTTCTAGACTAGCTTCTTGAGGGTTGATTCTATAGGTTCTCCTAGTGGTGTGTAATCCCATTTTGGTGCATTGTTACTTGGAGATCGAGAATTAGTGGATAGTACTGCATTCATGGAAATTGTAGTGTTATCTTGAGGTGAATTCATTTTTTGAGTGAAAGGATTGATAGATCCTTGTAATTAAACCACCGGTTGAGCTCTATTTACTACTCGTGCATCAACAACTCCATCACTTGTCACAGTTTTATTCTTTGACCAGAATTTAGCTTTCTCACTACTAGTGCTACCCTCCTTGTTATTCCTCAAAATACCTTCATAAATGAGACCCTTCTCACATTTCACGCCCTTCTTTATGACTGGTTCCAAATTTTGCTACAGCTAAGCCTAGTAAAGGCCTTACGCATTGCAATTGAAGAAAGGTACACAAATTTTTTTTACAAAACTTATTCATTTTGCACTTCATGATTTAAAAGTTGAAATTTATTTCAAATATGCAAGTACTTCAAGGAAATAACAGGAAAATATTGCATAAGAATAGCTTTTATATTACATGAAATGTGTAAGGTGTCCCACACAAGCTGTGGGAATAGCTGAAATAAATACAACAACATAGAACAATAAACATATAGAAAATAAGAGGGGTATGTGAAAGAAAGACAAGGAACTCGTCATTGCTTGCAAAGGTTAACAAGTTCCTTCTGATAGTCGACTAGCATCTTTGAAGATCCAAGAACTCTGTTGTCCGCTCCAAAGAAGAACCTAAAAAAAGAGACAGGAAAAGATGGTTAGAGCTCAGGGTTACTTGCATCGCCCTAACATACATGCTAATATTCCCAATATGCTCACAATACTATATCAAGTCAATGCAGAGAGAGTGCCATGAGATAACAACAGATACCATGTTTTATTTAAAGTGTTTGTTTCATGTGCAGAAACATGTACATATGCATAGTGCATTACCAATTCATCATAAAGCATGTGGGGTTAAATGAGGCTCACACAAGGGTTGAGCTCAACATGCTAATATGTCAATATCGCTCCATTGAGCAGGGACCCATCATTCACAACAGTGAAACTTTCAGGATCACTGTTATGGATGGCATACATGTGACCAATGTAGCCATATTGTCATATGAACACCCAGACAACCCCAATGGGATCTCAAAATACTCATAACAATCACATGAAAGCAATAGATCAAAGAGGATTTCAAAATAGTGTGCAAATCACAATTTTAACAAAGAAAGTGATGGAAGTGTCTCGGAATAGATCAGCAAGGTCATTAACATCTCCCAAAAGAAAAGAGAAAGATACAATTTTATAGGACAAGGGGAGCAACCAAAGTCATATATCTATCAAGAGATACCTGTAGCAGCATAATACATAATACGGTCATCCAAAAGATAGTCTCAAGGTGTTGCAAAAAAGATCATGTATGTCATTATCTAATGAATAGTCTCAATAAGTAGACCAAGATCACAAATAGAAGATCACAGATCTTGAAGACAAAGTATAGGTTTGTAAAGCATTCTTTGGATTTGAAAGGAAATGATGTTATCATACATAGTCCAAATAACAAATCATTCAGTTCACAATGAACCTGTATGATGACAACAAATGACAGTCACAATCTCCAAAGGTTGGTAAGAATACAATCATGAATCATTAGCAGTCAACAATGAAAAGACAGTCCCAGCAAATTGATGCAATTCAAGCAATAGAACATAGTGAGCAAAGCCTTTAATAATCATGACAAAGCTATGGTAGATTGCAAGTGCATGAGATAATAATTAGCAGCAAAAGAGCCATGTTAGTATTGGCAAAAGCCACAGTGAGCAGTATATAAGGTTAAATATGAAAGATAAAAGCATAGGTCTGTCACACAATCATGGTAGGGCAATGTTCTTGCAACCTTGAAAATCATGGGGCATTGATAGCATGGACATCACTATCAAAGAAAGGAAGAATGGTTTATATGTACAAGTCTCATGTAAAGGTAGAGATATAAGAATCATATACCCTAAAGACCTCATAATAGAAATAGCATGGCATTCTTGTGACAATAGCAGAACTAGGACAACAAGCATGAGTAACCCTAAGAATTTTATGTCAAAGGGTACAGTGATTCCATGATTCATGGGTCATTTCCAATGTCACCAGTCACAATGAAAAGGCGAGGTTAAAATATCCAAGAGCTCCTCGCACAATATTCTCAAAGCAATATAGCAGTGGCAAGAGACAGTGTTGAGAGGTGAGCGAAGTGAAGTTGCTAGCCAAGTGATAGAAAGAAATAGTGGAAACCAAAGCAACTACCAGTATCAAAGTAACAACATATTTGCAAGAAAGAACTAAGGCCAGTAATGTTAAAATACAACCTCCAAAGTTTCTTATGGAATCTTATTACATGATACATAATGAAGTTATTGCAACAGAGCCTCTTCATTATGCTCACTAAGTCAGCAGTCACTAAAGAAATAACAGATGATACAACAGGCTCAAGGATCAACACAAAAGTATCTAAGGAAGCAATCACAGTAAAGTATAAAGTTACTGACTATTAGTAAGATGAGAGGGGGCGGGGTGAATCATAAAAACTCAATAATTAATGTATTCATCAGATTCAACCTTGGTAGCCTTTATTGATATGCAACTATGACTGTAAATCATTCAAACTCATAAACAGATACACTTAAAACATCATAACACATTTAACACCAGATTTAACGTGGAAACCCAAATAGGGAAAAACCACTGTGGGATTGCAGACCCACTAAGAAATATACCCTTCTAGAGTATGCTCGGTTAAAAGCCAATCCTATTACAGATTACATAAACACATTGCTAGATGTGACCCAATTAAGGGATTTCCTTCAAACTTGTTAGAATCTTGCACTTTGTTAGAAGTGACCTTGTCAAAGGATTTCAAATACTCATTCAGAATGTTACCTTGCTAGAGGATTTACAAATAAGATTGTTAGGTCCACTCGGTTAAGAGATTTTCTATCACTTACAAAATAAATAACAGTATAAAATATATCTGCAACTTCACATCTGAAATGCTAAAGCAGACTCTATGTGCTCAAAATAATCTTGTCATAAGACTTATCTTGCTCCTTGTTGGGCTTCTCAATATTTTCTTTAATCAGATATTCAATCTTCTATGTTCGGTGATCACTACTGTAGTATCATTGTTCTTCTATTTTCACGCTCCTGTTGTTCATCAACAATTTCTTATTTATAAACAATTCCTAACCGCTTAATCTCCTTGATCACATTTCCCATGATCAATCTTAGCCATCAGATCTTCAAACTTGACTAGGTTCATTGTATCCTTTGATCTAAAAATGTTTTATCTCACCTTGGAACTTGTGCTAGGTTATGACCGTTCAATCTGTGTTGTAGATCTAACTCTCGTATTTTTATTGTCGTAGATCTTCAACAAACTTCTTGCACGACATACCAATCATCTATACATCTCTAGCTCATTGGAATTCTTCATTTAATAATGCTTTTATCCATCCAATGCATTTTGTTATTACTCGGTTGTTACTCGGTAAATACTGAACCTTTACTTGGTAGATATTCTGCCTTCTTTAACCGATATCGATAACCTTAGTGTTTACCAACTAGCTTCATGCTCAGTAACGTAGAACAATATCAAACCTTAACTCATCTAATGAATGAAATCTTTTCTCATTCTTAGAATACTCATATTTATAGGATATCAAAATAATCAAAACAACAAAATCTCATCATTGTCTAACTCAGTAATAGATGCCCATTGAATAACTTGTTACTCCCCTTCATTTTCATTCTTTCTATGTCACTTACCAACATCTTTATACTTATCAAAACATACTCATTAAGATATGGCAACATAATACTGAATCAAAAAATCAATTGCTTGACATCAATGATAAAATAATATTATTAAGATAGTAATCATCCTTTCTCAGTTATATCCACAATCTTCAACAACCTTCTCAATATCCTCATACCAACAAACTTACTAGAATGCCAATAATCTTCCTCTGTGAAATGCTAACAATCTCCCCCTTTGGCATTGATGGCAAAACCAACTTTTAATGGCAATACCAACTTGATTTAATATCAATTGATTCAGATTCAGATTGTTGTTAATCTTCTCCTGTTATCCTTGAATTCTCCCCCAGTCATTAGTCTTCTCCCGTCTTCACCTGATATTCTTCACTAATTAGTCTTCTCCCCCTTTGACAACAATGCCAAAAAGTAAAACTAATTCATGATTCCCTCCGTTGTGAAGTAATTTGCTTGCTGAAAATACAAATGTATCATCTTAGTCTCGGTCAGAGCAACTTGTCTTCAATCACTATTGCCTGCACAACTTTAGGTAACCTCCTAAAGTGTGTAAATCAGCATCAACTCCTAAATAGTTAATCTATAGATTCATAGAATTGATGCTTTCACCGAACTCTGTCAGTGAGTACTAGATAGGGGTAGGACCCCTAACTTACTTCTGAGATACTCAAAACTGTCCTTTGGCAGTGGCTTTGTGAAAATGTCTACTACTTGTTCCTTTGAACTAATATATTCCAGCGCAACTTTCTTCTCTTGAATTTCTTCTCTGAGATAATGATACTTTATTGAGATATGCTTTGTCTTAGAATGCATTACCAGATTCTTTAAAATGTTAATGGCACTAGTATTATCACATAATATAGTTACTAGCTCGGTAACTTTCTCATTCATACCTTCCAACAGTTGTTTGATCCATGCTATATTGGTATAGTTCAATGTTGTAGCGACATATTCAGCTTCAGCTGTTGATTGTGAAATGCATCCTTGTTTCTTGCTAAGCCAGCTTACTAGTTTGTCTCCCAGAAAGAAAGCTCCACCACTTATTCTTTTCCTATCATCAATGTTTCCTGCCCAATCAGCATCAGTGTATACTTTTAAGTCAAAATCATTCCTCTTTTTATACACTAAACCATAATCTTTAGTGCCTCTTAAGTATCTGAAAATTCTCTTGATTGTTGTCATATGGGTTTCTTTGGGATCTACAAAAAATCTTGCAACTATACTACTGCATGTGCTATATCTGGCCTACTGTGAACCACATATTGCAACTTTCCAATCATAGATCGGTAAAGTGTCTCATCAACAGATGCAGATTCATCACTCTTTGATAGTTTACAGTTGGTAGTCATAGGAGTACTTACAGCTTTAGAATCCTCCATTCCAAATTTCTTCAAGATTTCCTTTATATACTTGGATTGAGTAATGAAAATCTCATTTTTCATTTGTAGTATCTGTAAACCTATAAAATACTTTGATTCACCGATTAATGACATCTCAAATTCTTTGCACATTTCATTTCCAAAGTTCTTGCATAAAGAGTCATTTCCACAAAAAATAATATCATCAACAAGTATGGCTGAAAGCTGTATTCCATTGTCTTCATCATTCTTCATATACATGTTGTTGTTTTCACTTGTCCTTATAAATCCAATCTTGACTAAGTAAGAGTGCAGTCTTTCATACCATGCTCTAGGTGCTTGCTTTAGACCATATAAAGCTTTGTTCAACTTACATACCTGATCTTTATTCTTGTCTTCAATAAATCCTTCAGGCTGTTCAATATAAACTTCTTCTTCTAGTATACCATTTAAAAATGCAGATTTAACATTCATTTGATATACCTTGAAATTTTTGTAAGCAGCATATGCCAACAATGTTCTCACTCCTTCAAGTCTTGCCATAGGTGCAAAAGTCTCACCATAATCTATTCCTTCTTCTTGAGCATAACCTTTGCAAACTAGTCTTGCTTTATTCTGAATGACCTCTCCTTTTTCATTTAGCTTGTTTCTGAATATCCACTTTGTACCGATCACATTTTTCTCTTTTGGTCTTGGGACCAGTGTCCATGTTTCATTCTTCTTGATTTGTTCAATCTCTTCTGTCATAGCATTTACCCAATCTTCATTACTAAATGCCTCTTTTACTATTCTCGGTTCAAATTCAGATATCAAACATGTGTTTTGGCTCAGTTTCTTCCTTGTCATCACTGGATCATCCTTATCTCCTATAATTTCACTTGATGCATGATTTCTTCTGACATACTTGGCTAATATAGGCTTGGTAGGCTCTATATGATCTTCTTCATCACTCGGTAAATGGTTATTTTCTTCATTTTCTTCATCAATTTTCTCGGTAGGACTTCTCAGTGGAACATATACAAACTCTTCATAATCTTCTGATTCTTTGGAATTTCCTTCGTCATTTCTTTCTGCAAATTCATCAATTTTCACATTTTTACTTTCCACTATTTTGTTAGATGATTTGATCATACATTTAAATGCTTTACTTCTAGAAGAATAACCAAGAAATGTTCCTTCCTCGCTTTTCTAATCAAACTTTCCATTTCTGTCATCTTTGTGAACATAACAACTACTTCCAAATATTTTAAAGTAACTTACATTAGGTTTCTTGTCATACCAGATTTCATACGGTGTCTTCAAAGTTCCTTTCTTCAGTTGTACTCGGTTCAGGGTGTAAACTGCAGTGTTGATCGCTTCTCTCCAAAATGTTTGAGGTACCCTCTTTTCTATCATCAAGGTTTTGGCACAATCTACAATTGATCTGTTTCTTCTTTCAGCTATCCCATTTTGCTGAGGTGTTATCGGTGCGGATACTTGTCTCTTTATACCATGATCATTGCAAAATAGGTTAAATTCATTAGAAATAAATTCTCCCCCTCTGTCAGATCTTAGACATTTCAACTGTCTTCCTGTTTCTTTTTCCACTCTAGCCTTGTACCATTTGAACATTTGAAAGGCTTCTGATTTCTCTTTTAAAAACATAACTGACATCATCCTTGAGTAATCATCCACAAATAATATAAAGTATTTATTACCATAATAACTTTCAACTTTCATAGGACCACAGAGATCAGTGTGCACGAGATCTAAAATTCCTTTGGAAGTGTAGGACTTACTTGTAAATCTTGACTTTATCATCTTACCCATCTAGCATCCTCGGCATATTGCATTCTCAGGTTTTTCCAAGCTCGGTAGACCTCTTACTCGGTGCTTCTTACTTTTTTTTATCAGGTTATCAAAATTTACATGACAAAACCTTTTATGCCATAACTAGGTATCTTCTATTTTAGCATATAGACAATTGTTTTGAGTTGAGTCAAGATGAAATGTATTACCTTTTGTTTGTGTCCCAGTAGCAGCCAGCTTTCCATGTTTGTCATGAAGTTTGACACTTCCTTTCTGAAATTCTATTCGGTATCTTGTATTGTTTAGTTGTGCTACACTCAACAAATTGTATTTCAAACCTTCAACCTGGTATACATCATCACATTTAGCATTGTCAAGAAGTGTGATAGAACCTTTACCTTTCACCGGACATGGTGCATTATTACCAATTCCTACATAACCTCCATCATAGTCTTCTAATTTAACAAACTTGTGTTTATCACCTATCATGTGATGTGAGCATCCACTATCTATGATCCAAGAATCATTTTTATTTATGTGAGATATCAAGGATTTTTCCTCATACCTTTTTTCATCTGATCCATCTTTGATAGCCACAGATACAACTTCCTTTGTCTCAGTCCCATCAGATTTGTCATCATTGGATTCCTCATCAGCTACTAGGCATGTCTTTCTATCTCTCCTTCTAAAGTCTCAGTGTCCTCTGTATTGGTTGTCTTTCTGTCTATCATCTCGATATTCTCTCTTTTCAATAAATTCTTTGTCAGGACAGTTAGAAGCCATATGTCCTATTCTATCACAGTTAAAACATTTTAAAGGTAACTTTCCTTTATACTTACCTTTGCCTCTTGGTAACCTTCTGGGTAATAATGCTTCAAAATCTTCTTGCTTTCTGATTTCCTCATATAGTTTGTGTACCTCTTCCATGTTTTTGCGAAATCTCTCACTTGCTCCACTGTGATTTCCTTCAGTATACTTATATATTCTATCATTGTAATCATCAAATTCACCAAGATGAAAAGAACTGAATGCAGATTCAACTTTATTTACCGAAGACCCATTGTTATCAAAATTACTTAACTCAAATGCATGTAGCTTACTGATAGTAGCATCCAAAGAGACTGGCATGTTTGGTACAGACCTTAATTCATTGATCACAGAGACTCGGATGGCATAAGCAGGTAGAAGTGTTCTGAGCAACTTACTTGTTACATCCTTTTCTTCAATAGTTCCTCCTGCTCCTTTGATTTGATTGATAGTTTCCTTTAACCTTGTACTCTATTGGGTTATGTTCTCACCTTCATTCATTCTCATGGATTCAAGTTGACCTCTTAGACTGTCTACTTTTGCTTTCTGAACATGTTCATCACCACCATACACAGATATAAGCTTATTCCACATTGCTTTGGCATTAATGCAGCCTTCTAGATCATTAAACTCTGAGTCGGTTAATGTTGATGTTATTTCAATCACTGCTTGAATATGTTCTTGCTTTGCCTTTATCTCTTTCATTGTCATCGAGTAGGTGCTAGGTGCACTGTAATCATTCTCCAGATAATATGTTGCATATTCTCCAAGTCCTGATAAGTGCAGCTTCATCCTTTTCTGCCATGTGGAGAAACTAGACTTGTTCAGCTTTTATACATCTTTGATTCTTGCCTCAAGTACCTTTAAACTTTTCTCCAAAGCTCTGATACCAATTGTTAGTAAGATGAGAGGGGGGGATGAGTCATAAAAACTCAATAATCAATGTATTCATCAGATTCAACCTCAGTAGCCTTTACCAATATGCAACTATGACTGTAAAACATTCAAACTCATAAACAGATACACTTAAAACATCATAACACATTTAACACCAGATTTAACATGGAAACCCAAATAGAGAAAAACCATTGTGGGATTTCAGACCCACTAAGAAATATACCCTTCTAGAGTATGCTCAATTAAAAGCCAATCCTATTATAGATTACATAAATACATTTCTAGATGTGACCTGGTTAAGGCATTTCCCTCAGAGTTGTTAGAATCTTGCACTTTGTTAGAAGTGACCTTGTCAAAGGATTTCAAACACTCATTCAGAATGTTACCTTGCTAGAGGATTTACAAATAAGACTGTTAGGTCCTCTCGGTTAAGAGATTTTCTATCACTTACAAAATAAATAACAGTATAAAATATATCTGAAACTTCACATCTGAAATGCTAAAGCAGACTCTATGTGCTCAAAATAATCTTGTCATAAGACTTAGCTTGCTCCTTACTGGGCTTCTCAATCAGATATTCAATCTTTTGTTCTCAATTTGCCCGCTCCTGTTGTTCATCAACAATTTCTTATTTATAAACAATTCCTAACCGCTTAATCTCCTTGATCACATTTCCCATGATCAATCTTAGCCATCAGATCTTCAAACTTGACTAGGTTAATCGTATCCTTCAATCTGAAAATGTTTTATCTCACCTTGGAACTTGTATTCCTTACTTGGAACTTGTGCTAGGTTATGACCGTTCAATCTGCGTTGTAGATCTAACTCCTGTATTTTCGTTGTCGTAGATCTTCAACAAACTTCTTGCATGACATACCAATCATCTATACATCTCCAACTCATTGGAATTCTTCATTTAATAATGCTTTTATCCATCCAATGCATTTTTTTATTACTTGGTTGTTACTCGATAAATACTAAACCTTTACTCGGTAGATATTTTGCCTTCTTTAACTGATATCGATAACCTTAGTGTTTACCAACTAGCTTCATGCTCGGTAACATAGAACAATATCAAACCTTAACTCATCTAATGAATGAAATCTTTTCTCATTCTTAGAATACTCATATATATAGGATATCAAAATAATCAAAACAACAAAATCTCATCATTGTCTAACTCGGTAATAGTTTCCCATTGAATAACTTATTACTCCCCTTAATTTTCATTCTTTCTGTGTCACTTATCGACATCTTTATACTTATCAAAACATACTCATTAAGATATGGCAACATCATACTGAATGAGAAAATCAATTGCTTGACGTCAATGACAAAATAATATTATTAAGACAGTAATCATCCTTTCTCAGTTATATCCACAATCTTCAATAACCTTCTCAATATCCTCATACCAACAAACTTACTGGAATGCCAACAATCTCCCTTTTTGAAATGCTAACACTGACTTCATAGACGCATGCTCAAAACACATTGAGCCAATATTGTAGTTCATGTATGCAAACAAAATCCTACAAAAATAAGTGAGACCGAAGAGATTTGAGGCATTATCACAACCCCAATGCAAAAAGTGCAATCAATAATGACATGTTCACTATCATAGTAGAGAGTATACAAAGAGAACCAAAATATAGACCAACAGAAGGTCTGTGGTAGCAAGAAAATATAATGAGCAATGTGAATACCACTATCAAAGATAATATTGTCATGATAACAGTCACATTGCAGATCTGTACATTACTAACCACTATTGTACATGTGCATTCGTGAGAAAGAAGTTACACAGTCACAGTGAGTAACAAGGTTTTTGTAAGAGCATCCATGGATAACAAGTGTAATAGTCATATCATCAACCACAGTGCACAAAGAAGACTGCTATGAGAATCGCAAGACAATCATACATGCAAATAAAATAGTAATAGACAGTAAGCTATCAAAGGTTGAGTCATAAGCCCATAACCGCAATAATGGAGACATCTTTCAAGGGCAGTAAATAGAGTATGTAGTCCTAATAATAGTGAGCTCAAAAGCTTGAGGCTAAAGCAGCTATGACACGCCATTAAAAGCACCAAAGTGACCACAGCCAAGGGTATAGAGATAGACAGAGAAAGACAATGATAAAGGTTTGCCATAGCTGCAACCCCAGCCCATACATAGAAAGGGTTTGGCCACATAAATATCATGCTATTGAATCTGTAATGCTCACCAAAATACCCTAGAGAAAATAAAGCAAACTAACATACTAATGGAGATTAAAAAAAATAAAAAAGTAACATCTAATGCAACGCATATCATCAACTATGCAATATAGAATAATCATCCATTCACAAATAATCTTTATGAACATGAAACATATCACATACACTCATAAACCAATTACACAAGTGGAAATAAACATAACTATAGTGTTGTAAATTGTACACCCTTGCTAGGCTGGTACAATTCCACACTTAGGTTAGCACCCGCCTTAGTGTGTCTTGCATCTTGCATTTCTAATTCCCCTTTAAGAATATAATTAATTAATTTAATTAAATCTAAGGTCATGTTTCATCACTTTACACATTACAAAGTTGGGCCCTTTACCCTAAGCCTTCCCCTTTTCATTTCATTCCTCCAATGAATCATTTAATCATAAACCCTAATTATGTCTTATTTTGACCATTTAGGCCCGATTTCGCATATCAAGACATCACGAAATCAGCTGTAACTTTGGGATGTTCTCCAATATCATCATATCTAACGGCCTCCAAAATTTGATGAAAATTTGGTCGAACCGTGGTGGGAATGCACATGGTCTGCGACATTTTCCCTGAAATTTTGAGAGCACAATCCTATGATATTATAACGCTTAACCCCAAAATATCAACAGGAAATTAAAATCCTAGGTCAACCTAAACATGAAATTAAGATCTAGGGTTTCATACTTAAGATCTCTCTTTCTTCATTTGAAGGGGTCTTCTTCTAAGAATCTAAGAGCAGGTTTTGGGGGTATTAGAGCCTTCTTTGTAGCGAAAGAGTAGATCTTTGAAGTCTTCAACAAAATTCAACATTCATCCATCAAACATTCATCAATCATCATTTTATCAATAGGGGGCTTTTGAAGATGTAGAAGACCAATAGGAGATCATCAACTGACGATTGGATTGTACCTCTCCCATGGGGTTGGGTATGGTTTCATGTTGTTTTCATGTCTTTGCATAAGATTCATTTTGATTCATATTCATGCTTTAGATCACTTTGCATTGTGGATTTAGAGCATTTACTTTGTCAATTATAAGAAATTAGGGTTTACTCTTTAGGGTTGATCTAGGTTGTTTACTTTCATTCTTAGGATCTTGCACACACACAAGGTTCTTACACACACATTTTCAATACATTAACGGTTATTCATGGAGGTGGAAATCACCTACACAGGGGTTTGACTAAGGTAAAACCCTATATAGCCACCACAAACCTTCTTTTTCAGCTTCAGGTACAAGTTCGGATCCGAGTGTCATTGGAAGTTTCGAGATCGAAAGAGCACATAGGGATAGTTCTAGGTTGTAGATATTGGTAGAAATCCCAAGGATAGGGGCATGGTGCCCTGGTCCTACCCAAGACAGTGGCGTGGTGCCATGGTCCCGCCCTCTTTCAGTAGGACTTGGCAGAAGAGTACTTTGCAGATGTCAGAATCCCCCTTGTCAGTTGTAGCTCCAGAATTGCAAAATCAGGACAGTGGCATGGCACCCTGGTCCCAGAAATTTCTACTCATATTTCAAACACAGGTGCACCTCTAATTTTTCCTTTTGATCTGTACTTTTCAGCATTGTATCATTTGTTCTTTGATCTACATTCTCATACTAGGGTTTGCTTGCTTACTTGCTTTATAGGTTAGATTACATTTTGCATCATTCCTCTCTCTCATTTACAGCAAAGGAATAGAAAACCTAAGAGATAATCCACAACTCTCTCTTTCTCATAAGAATTAGTTGACATGCATTACCTCCCTAGGCTCTTTCGTATTCCATGAGTGTGTATGAGAGTGGGATTAGGGTTTTCATACTTAGTCTCACTTTTTCCCCTACACATCTTTGGTGAACCCGACGTGAACCCAATTTCATTTGCATTACATTGCATTGTTAGATCTATATCTAGTTTATTTCATTTTCTTTCAACATATTAAAAAAAAGAGATAGGTTTCTTTCATCTTCCTTGCATTGTGTGTTTGAATTTCATGCAATTTTCATTTCAAAATGTTAAATTTCTATTTGCAAGAAGTTCATGCTTTTGATGATGTATGGAATCTTGTTGATTATGAGTTTAGTAAGGATGAATTATATGAATCTCTAGATTATATTTTGAGCCCTAAGCCTTCTAAACCCTCATTTTGCCAAAAATTAATCAACCTTGTTACTATGCCATTTTGTGGTGATGAGAAAGATAAGTTGAATGATTCCAATCATGGGTACATTCCTATCAACTCCTCCACTATATCTAGCAACATATTTGATTCCCATGATTCCCTCTATAATGTTATGTCTCCTTTTGAAACCAAAGATAAGCCTTTCAATCACTATGACCATGATTTATTGGATGCCCTTGATGACTTTATGTCTCTTCCTAAACTTTCAAACAAGAATAATGCATCTAAAAGGTTAATCAATATAATCAATGTGAATGAACATAGCAAACCACTTTTTGTTGTCCAAGGTGCTTGTCCTTCTCCAACTTCACCTCCTAATCAACCTCTTTACATAGTTCATGGTGGATATAGTCATGATTCCTTTAGCACTCCAAACAAACCTATCATTACAGTTCAAGGAAGGAATCCCACTAAGAGACCTTATATATATGCTAGACAACTAACTAAGGAGAGTTATAATGCAGTTGCCCACACCTATAATACAAGAAACAATAGGCAACCTAACCCTCCTCCGGTTGTTCTGACTCCTCTACCTGATCCTCAACTCATTCTTCCTCAAGCCCCTCGCATTTCACAAACCCTTGGTAAGGAATATGATCTTGTTGAACGACTTAAAGATACTCCGGCCAAGATATCCCTTTGGGATTTGCTTCAAACTTCCTTGACTCATCATGGAATGTTATAAGATTCCTTGAAATATTTGAATGTCCCACCTGCAATGACATCCAATAATATGGCTTCTTTGATTCACTCTATTACGTCACCTAAGGCTCAGATTGTGTTTACGCAAGACGAGCTACCCTCTAGTGAAATTCAACAACAATATGATCCCTTAATGATTGTGGTTATTATAAATGATAGTGTGATAAGATGAACACTAGTGGACAATGGTTTTGGCCTTAATGTTTGTAGCATTAACTTGTTGCATAAGACCAATATTGATACATCTCTTATTAAGCCTGGTTCTCAAACTATTTGTGGCTTCGATAATGTTGCTAAATATTCACTAGGTATCATCACCTTACCTATTAAGGTAGGTCCTATTACTTTACCTACTCCTATCCATGTCATGTCTGGAGAGTTGACATACAACTTATTGCTAGGAAGACCTTGGATTCATAGCATGCAAGTTGTCCCCTCTACATTACATAGGTAAATTAAATTCATTCACTACAATACAACATACACCAACACAGCGGCCTCCAAAAAACAAGTCCAGGTAACACAAGGTTCCAGGCTTGTTTACAAACATCAAGTTCTAAATCCTCTTCAATCAATTCTTCCCCAAATATCTTAGACAATTCCTCTAAAGCTTTTACTCTGATTAGTGTGACTAGTTCATCAAACCTGTCTCCTATATCTGGGTTGATCCCCAATACTTCCTCAAGTGGACCTAAGGTTCTTGAGGAAGAGTCTTCTCAACCCGACTCTACGATTGAGAACACTTTCTCTCCTAAAAATATTCTTGCAAAAGATGATTGGCTATCCCTTGATTTCAATCCTACTTTAGTAGGGGAATACAGCATTCCCCCTAGAGAACCTAAGGTTGAAAAGAAGAAAGAAGAAAAAGAACCTAAAAAGTAATCTACTTTTTCTAGGCCATTGAGTAATAACTTTGTGGTGGCTTCTCAGATTTCATCTCTCTTAGTTTCTGGTTTAGAAGATTTTGATCCTTCACTTTTTGAAAATCCTCCTTCTTCTTCGGAAATGACTAACCTTTATGGTCCTGGTTTTCACATCCTAGCTAGGTGTGGATATAATGGAAATGGATGTGGTTCTCAAGAACAAGGTATTAACGTTCCCTTGCAAAATAACTTTTGTGATATGACATTTGGGCTTGGTTATGATCCTTTCAAGCATACTAAAGCCTCTAAGAGACCATCTATTAGTGTTAATGTCATTTATGCTTCTCTGTCACTGAAATATTCTAAATATATTGACTGTGACCCTTCTTGTGTCTTTGCTTTGGATTTTTTTTCTACCGATGATTCCTTAGCTAAATTCTTGGGAGCTTATGACAACCTTCCTCGTTATCACCATAACCGCAGTTTTCCCTATTGTTTAAATGCAGAAGCTTACTTTGGGAAATAAAGAAATAATGATGAGATAGTTAAAGAATTTCCTCAATTGAAAGATGCTCCTCAACAAAGAAATCTCCTAATAAATGACACTGTTGATATCAAGATGGATCCTTGTGTTGAAGATAAGATCATCAAGATAGGGAAATGTCTTGACAAAGAAGAGAAAAAACAATATGTTGAGTTGTTACATGAATTCCCTGAGATCATTGCTTGGATATATTCTGACATGCCTGGCGTAGATCCTAAGATTGTCACTCATAACATTGTCCTAATTCCTGATGCTAAACCTTTAAAGAAAAAGATTTGAAAGATTCACCCTAAAGTGGCATTACTTGTTAAAGATGAGATCAAAAAATTATTGGATGTTGGATTCATCCATCCTATTGATTATTCCCCATTGATTTCAAACATTGTGGTTGTGGTTAAATCTGAAAACAAGATTAGGATGTGTACTGATTTTCATGATTTGAACAAGGCCTCTTTAAAGGATGACTTTCCCCTCCTGAATATCAATATGATAGTAGATTCAGTGGTAGGGCATGCTTTACTATCCTTTATGGATGGTTTCTCAGGATATAATCCAACCTTCATCAATCCCTAAGATCGATATAAAACTGCTTTTACCACTCCTTGGGGTATGTTTTATTGGATTGTGATGCCTTTTAGATTGAAAAATGCAGGTGCAACCTATCAGCGTTCTATGACTCTCATCTTCCATGACTATATGCATAAGACCTTAGAATATTATGTTGATGACATCTTGGCCAAATCCATTCTTTTTATAGATCATGGAAAGATCCTTCGTCAAATATTTGAGAGAATTCGTAAGTATAACATGTGTTTGAATCCCCGAAAATGTGTTTTTGGTGTAGATAGTGGAAAACTATTAGGATTCATAGTTTCACATCATGGTGGTGAGGTGGATACGAAGAAGATAGATGTTGTTGTTAACATGACACCTCCTAAGAGTGTTTCACAACTAAATAGTTTGCAAGGAAAGATCCAAGCTATTTGTAGGTTCATCTCTCAACTTGCAGATCATACCTTTCCCTTCACACATTTTCTTAAAAATAATATCACTTTCTAATGGAATGAGGATTGTAGTCAAGCATTTGAAGACCTAAAAAACCTATTTGGCCAATCCTCCTATTCTTCAACCTATTAATCCTACTAAGCCTTTTCTTCTATACATTGTTGCTTCCCCTCAAGCTCTTCTAGCCTTATTGGCACAATGCGATAAGGATAGTAGAGAATGCTTGGCTTATTACATAAGCCACACTCTACTCAATTACGAAGTCCGATATTCTACGATAGAAAGATAATGCCTTGCTTTAGTCTTTGCAACCCAAAAGTTGAGGCATTATCTCTTGAATGCTTAAATCCATGTTATCATTAAATTTGATCCTCTTAAACATCTTTTCTCCAAAACTGATCTTTCCGGACACTTAACTAAGTGGGTTATGATGTTGACCGAGTTTGACCTTAAGTTTGTCTCACAAAAGGCAATAAAGGGTCAAGCATCGACTGATCATTTAGTTGATGCTCCTTCACCCTTTTCCCTACCTAATCCAAAGTCTTTTCCCGATGAATACATCCTTTCCATTGAGGTTGATGAGACTTGGGAACTATACTTTGATGGCTCAAAGTGTCGTATAAGATTGGGGGCAGGGGTGGTCTTAATCTCTCCTAAAAAGAAGCATATTCCTTTATCATATTGTCTCAATTTCTTATATACCAACAACATTGCTGAATATGAAGCTCGTATAGTTGCGATTAAAGAAACCTTGGTGTTGAATGTGAAACATCTACATATTTATGGAGATTCTCAATTAATCATAAGACAAGTGACAAGAGTTTATCAAGCTAAGCAAGACAAATTATCACAATATAAAGATCTAGCTTTATCCTTGTTACAAAAATTTGATTCCTATACCATGGATCCAGTTCCTCAAAAAGATAATCGACATGATGATGTGATGGCATGTGTTGCCTTTCTTGTGTCTCTAGAGGACCCCTTGGTAGATCTTCAATTCACTATTCACAACCTCACTTCCCCAGCTATTGCTGATAATCCTAGTGATGTGGCATATTGTTTCATTATAGATTCTAATAAATGGTACTTGCATATCATGAGATATTTGAGTGATGGCACCTTTCCTGATTCTACGAATAAGAATACTAGGGCTAGGATTCGCAAATTAGCTGCTAGATACATTATCCTTTCTAATGTTATTTATAGGAGGGGTTATCATGGTCTTCTTCTTTGATGCTTAAACAAGGTTGAAGTCCCCATTGCTCTTGAAGAAGCGCATTCAGGTGCTTGTGGGGGGAATTTCGGGGGTAGGTCTTTAGTTTAGAGATTGCTCCGAATTGGATATTATGGCAAACCATATAAAATTATTTCTTTGTGTTTGTTAAATGATGTTATTAGTGTCGGCAACATAGCAATTTGATCCATGCCCCTGCCCAAGAGCTTCGATTATAGGTAGCATCTTGGCCCTTTTCTAAATGGGGTTTGGATCTTGTTGGTAAAATATCTCCTCCTTCATCTCAAAGACGTACTTTCATTATAACTGCCATTTATTACTTTACGAAGTGGGTGAAAGTCGTTCCTCTTCGATCCACTACCGCTAAAGTAATTTGTCAATTCATTTTGGAAAACATCATTTCTCGATTTGGGATACCTTCCACCTTAGTTTCAGATAATGGAACGTCATTCAAAAATAAGGATGTGAAGAATTTTCTTGAGAAATATCATATTCAACATAAATTTTCTACACCTTATTATCATCAATCAAATGGTCAAGCTGAGTCTTCTAACCGGACAATTGAACAAATTCTTCGAAAGACTGTAAACAAGCATGGTAAGGATTGGCGTACTCAATTAACCTATGCTTTGTGGCCCTATCGCATGAGTGTACATGTTTCTATGAGTTGTATCCCTTCTAATCTTGTTTATGGTGTTGATGCCATTATGCCTTTGGAGTTAGAAATTCCTTCTTTGAGAGTTTCTCTTAGGGGTATAGTGGAAGATGATTCCTATAGAGAGCAAAGACTTCAACAAATTGAGATGCTCGATGAGCGGCATATAAATTCCCTCGAGCATATTCAAGCATATCATAAAACTTTGCAACAAAGCTACAATGATAAGGTTATTCAACGTTCCTTCTCGATATGGGATTCAGTCCTTTATGAGAATCAGCGCAACGTGAATGCCTTACCTGAGGAGAAAGGAAAGTTATGTCCTAATTGGCTTGGACCATACATCATTTTGGAGGTCAATGGATCAGGTGGTCATAGGATAGAAGATGTGAAAGGTATGCCTCTCAAGGAACCCATAAATTCTATGCACCTTCATAGATACTATGCTTAGTTCTCTCTCTCTCTCTCTCTCTCTCTCTCTCTCTCTCTCTCTCTCTAGTCTTCTTTTTGTTTTCCTTCTATACCTTTTCTCTTTCTTCTAAATTGGGTAATATGTTAGCATGTCTTCATTAAAGTATGCAAGATTAAATGATGTTATATTGTCTATATTATTTCATTCTTGACTAGCATGTTTCATTACTTTATTGTTTGTCTAGGATTATTTTATGTAAATTATAATTGATTTACATTTCATAAGTGCTAGCATGTTATACAATTTCCTATGTGTTAAGTGGAATTATATCATGTTGTGTTTGATTAGAGATTAATTAAATCACATTAGTCATATAGTTCTTACGCTTAATACATTCTTCTTTTACATCATCAAAGTAGCATTTGATTAAATACTTAGTTATTTAATTAAATCACACATATATCAATTTAATCATGAAGAATTGAGAAATCAATAACATGGAAATTAAATTAGACATGCATGCTCATTACTCCATGTGTTACTTCTAATCTAAACAATGCATACATTGTTTAAGCATTAAAAATAACATAATCATGAGTGTCGTCATTGTTACTGCGTCATTTATTCCTCAAGATAAGAGTGACTCATCCTTTAAGATTTTCAATTGGAGTCCTAATCTTTCTTGTGATACCTCGGTTCAAGTCCTTAGTACGTTTGTAAATCCTTTTTCAATCATAAAACTCAAGTTTAGATAATTGGTTGAATTTTGTGAACATGTTGAACCATTTTGAACCGGGTTCAACAGGTTCATTTAGGTTCCATAGGTTCCTAGGTGTTCAGGGAGGTTTTTCATACTAATATTTTCTCTAAGTGTCTTGTAGCAGCTCTCTAAAAGTTTCTTGTTCGGTGATATGTTACTTTATTTCTCTCTGGGTTTTGAACTCATTGAACTAAGTTCAAGAGGTTCAAACATGTTCAACATGTTCAATATAGCACAAGTGGTCAGCAGCTTGATATTATTTGTTTTCTCGGCAAAATTCTCCTTGAGCGCAGCGTACATCTTGAACTACTTGAATGCCCATGAAGTCTGTTCAGGATTTTCATATGTGTTTGAAGTTGGTGGGTCCCGTGGGTTTTAATGATTTGATGGTGCATTCATTGCCAAATATGAGGAGGCAAAACCATGTCTTAAGTGAAGTCAATCCTTGGTTTTTTGAAGTAAGTAATCATTTCAGGAATTGGCGGTTACTTCAAAAATGTTGCCATGCATTCAATGCATGTGTGCGATGTCTAATCCACAAATTCAACACACTCGGACTAAAAATTGGAATTATTGCATTCAATGTTTCTGTATCATTGCCTTCACTAATAAGGTTTGAAGGATTGTTATTGCTCCGCATTTGTTCCTCGCTGTTGTGTCTTTGTTTTTCCTGGATAGGAGTCTTGTTTGCTACTAGCCATCGTCCAGTTATTCAACTGTGAAGGTGAGTCTTTTTCTTGTCCTCTCCAGTGGTTTTTGCTCGCATTTTCTCTCTTCCAGAAAGTTTTTCTGTAACCGATTTAGGCTTATTGTTTAAAATTATGAAGTCCACACTACATTTATTTGGGAACATTTTTAGCCTAGCATCTACTGAACCCATAGTTAGTGATACTGACCTAAAAGGGGAAAACCTTGATGTGTTGAAAGAGAGGGTGTTCAAGGGAATTGACAAGTTTTTTGGTGTGGAGATTTTGAGTAGCGGTCTCGTAGAAGCCGCAGGTTTTCCCCCAGCCATTCCTTGCCCAGAATTGATTCGGGAATGTATTGCTAGATACGACCCAGTGTCTGAAACAATTAGGAGAGACAATGGTGAAACCCTTCTTGCCATAAATCGTGAAGTAATTTCCTCAGTCTTCAAGATACCTGATTACCAGTTCTCCAACTTTTCTCCTACTCAATCAATCACCGAGTTCAACGCAGACAGAACCGGGCACCGTAACAATGTAGCAAAATTCTGGTTGAAGGTTCCTCAAAGAGGTGGTTCCAGGTTACCCAAGAATCCTAATAAGAATCACGTGTTGCCTCACATTCATGACGTAATGCTTTTGTTGCACCGAGCCAAAGGATCCACTGAAGCTTATAGCTTCGATGACTGGATTTAATGCTATGTGCAGCTGATTTTAGAAGGGAAGCAATATTTGGATTGGGCTGAATTGATTGCTGATTCAATGAGAGAACAACTGAGTTTGGCTAAATAGTTCAAACAACACTTCTTTATGTCTTCATATCTCCTATATTGTTTGGCTTGTGTTAAGGAGTTGGTTGGAATACCGAAATAGCTCACTGAGGAGGATGTTCCCGTATATGAGTTCTATCCCATGTTGTAGAAGGATAAAGCTTTACAGGATTTCAGAAGGGTGCACAATGCTTTTCTGGGTGATTTGTGTCATGAATTGAAGAATATTAAAGCCAAAAGAATCTCTGAAGATGCACAGACTTTGATAAAGGGGTTTGGTAGTTTTTATATCCAATTTCCACACTTCTGTTACATATGGGTAGGCGGCTTTGAAGAGGAGCCCTTCAAGCTCCCCCACTTCTGTTTAGATTGCTTTGTTCTAGCGGAGATATGCAGGCAACTAACCTTTGTAATCAAAAAGGCACAACCCAGGGACAAATGGGAAGGTCATTTTCCCATCCAATTGGGCATGTTGTCCTGCAGTTCAATATCTGACGCTTTGAGTATACGAGCAGACCTCAGGAATTTCAATTTTTCCCTGTATCCTGAAAGGAAAGGTTTTGATAATAAGGGATTTTCTTGAAGTCTTGGACTAATGCCATACCTTCCCATGCCACAGTTAGAGGATTTATGGGAAGATTGTACAGATGAACTTGAAGTATTCAAAAGGGGAAACATGAGATTGGTGTTAGAACAAGTTGTTTCATTGCAGATAAAGCAGGATACTAAGGGGGTTGAAGAGGATCATCTAGAGCTATTTGAATCAGGGTACTTAGCCTGTGCAGAAGTCAAAATGCCTCCAATTAACTGGGATGAGGAAGAGAAAGATGATATACAATTAAGGACCAAAGGATTTTTGGAAAGGACCGCGGCTTGGGTGGCCAATAAGAAAGCAATGAAATCAGGCGTTAAGACTAATTCTACGAGAAGTAATAAGGATCATCTACCTTCACCAAAGCGTCTTTCTAACAATGCTTTTATGCATGTTCATGCAGGTAAGGATAACAAGTCACCCTAGCTTAGACATAGGTCTAATTCAACTTTGGATTTTTGTACTCCTTGGCATACTCGGTCCCGAAGTGCCGCTCAAAGAAAGATGGATCAGGCAAAGGATGCAGGGGTGAAAGATACCATTCTCGATGCCCAAATATTTGAAATTGAAGACTTGGGCGGCGATGTTACTAGTGCCCTGGATTCTCATACGGTGACTATGGCTATGATGCCACCTTCCAAGATGATCAAAGGAACCACTAGTTCCAGTGCAACTCCTAAGTGGTTGACCACCTCGGTGAACAAAAAATGAAGTTTTCTTCCTGTGACTATTTCGATTCAGGAAATGGTTGTTAAATACATAGAGAAGAATCCAAAGCCAAAAAGGTTCAAGACTGTCGCTCGCCTGGACAATGATGAGGGAACTGGAAAATGGGTTGCTGAAATCGCCTCGTATAAACCCAAGGATGAAAACAAGGAGGCTAGCCCCAATGATTTCGAGATCACAAAGGTGGAATTGGGAAACATGAGTAGAGACAGAGACAACCATTTCTTCCAGGTATCGACAAAGAAAATGCTCACTAGGTTGGAGAAGGATGGGCAAGAAAAGAGAGAACTCAAGCGACACATAAACGTTCTGGCTCAGTTCATCGATAGTATTGGTTGCCTTGGGGCACTCCTGATATCTAATGTTATAGAGAACTTCGACCCAACTTCTTTGGAAAATAAAAAGCTAATGAACCAAGTTCAACAGGCCAAGAGTATTGCTGAAGCTGTGGAGAAATGGATTGAGGGAATAATCAATGACAGCGAGAAGTACATCACCGACTCCCGGATGCTATGCGATGAAATACAGGGCCTTATTGCCGAATTTCAAAATCAACTTGTGTCGTGGGAGAAGGAGGAGCACAAATGGCAGAATGTCTTGCCTTTGTTTGCCAAAATAGAAGAATATGGAGTTACCAGGTTTTTGACAGAACACTCAATCAAGCTGGTGGCGGATGAATGTCAGCTTTTTGTGCTGAAGAAAACCATAATGTGGTGAGTGCTTACCTTCAAGTCTATGATCACCGATGCAAAGACCTCTATTTACGAACTCCAAGATCTCCAGTGCAGCATAGTTAATGATAACAAGGTGGTTAACCCTGGCCATGACTGGCAGTTGGAAATTTGCGGGTTGAGCACACAGGATGCAATCAGGTCTTTCTGAGTGAACATGGAGAAGATCAAGGCCAAGGGTAATTTCACTCCGGAAGATATAACCAGGGTGGCTAGGATTGAGTCTATGACTTTCATTAGAAATGATAAACTACCAAAACATTCCAAAAAGATGGTGAAGCACCGATGGAATAAGGAGGTGGTGAAGGCGAAGCTCAACGCGATGAAAGTTCCGAACCAATCCATTGTTCAAGAACTTACAACCGCTCATGATGCCCATGAAAGTGGAGAGGATGATGATGATGGAAAAGTGGCATAATGCATTGATTTAGGCCCGTTTCCCTTTATTCTTGTAATTCTCATGGTTATGCAAAGACTTCGGGACATCTGTCCCAAAATACTTCTTGTTGGTTTCATAACTGTTTACGGGGGAGGTCGAGTTTTCAGGGAGACCTTACCTGTTCTAAAACTATAAATTAAGGAAAAATAGATAGTATAGGGGTTAGATTTGGTGACCAATTTTTGGTTTTTCCCTCTGTTTTATGAAATTTATGTTTTGAAGAAGGAGGAATCAGACTGCTAAATCTGGAATGGAAATAGTTTATGCATGTATTTTCGTGCCTTTGTTGCATAAGAATATATATATAGAATGATCATACTGTTCTTGGGAGAAGGAAAATCTGTGTGTTTTGAATCTGCGTAGATACATGTCTTTGTATATGTTTATCTAATCAAATAACAGTAAGGATCTTTCCATTATAGAAAATTATTACTCTTCTGATATTCCTTCCTTTGAGTGTTTGTTTACTTCTAGAGAAGATTCATGTTCGAGGATGGATTGGGTTTCTTAAATCTGTTCATTCTTTATTAAACCTATGGAAATGGTGTACTGAACTTTGTTTCAGTTGTTTTCATCTCATATATTGAAAAGATAGGAAAGATTGCTTTCTTCTTTTTAGGTAACATGTGTGAAATATCAACCTCTCATCCAAGAATGAAGTAGGCAGCCTTACATGCTTTTGGGTTAAAAGCTACTGTTTAAAATTAAATAGTTTAAAACATTCCTTGAAAAACTGAGATAGGGAGCTGTACCTATGAAAAATTCAGAGGGAAGTGATTTATACAACACTTACCCAACTGTTTAGTGAAACACTTGTCCTTAAAATAAGGCGACAGAGTTCAAAATTGAATCATTTTAAAAAGGGACAAATCTGTTCACTAACAGATTTTTGGCGACTTTGCTGGGGAGTTAAACAAAGAGAAAACCGAACATTCAGTAGACTGGTATGCCATTCACATAACAAAATTGAGCCTATAATCAGCAAAATTTCATATGGTTCATTTTGTCAAAGACACAATTCTATAATTCAGGAAAACCGTTGAGATTGAGATTTGCTTGAAAGAACTTAGGATCCCTAAGGGTGATAACATTGGATTCTCATCCATATACCAGAGCGCAAAGGACAAAAGGAATAGTTGATAATTGTTTTGAATAATTGCAAGGGTTGTCATTCGCCACAAACTTTACTCCCAAAAGAAAAGCTAAGAGCAGACCTTCCTCTCCTGTCAGAGTTACTCCTATACCTTCTTCTTCAAACCCTTGGCAAGCGCTAATGCTTACTGGAGTTCAAGCCCCTCTGCTTGTAACCATTTATCCTGTGTTCATTATGGCCCAACCATAGGGTGCTGCTATTGGACCTCTTGCTCTCGCAGCTCATAATCCACTTCCAAAAGGGGCGAGGGATGTTTTACCTAAATATAATGGAGACGGAAAAGTCTCGGTTGAAGAGCACTTGAATTCTTTCAATGTGGCTACTAGAATTTTGGCCATCCAATATGAGGATGTGGCCGTTAGGCTTTTTGCCCAAACTCTCACTGAGGGGGCAGCATATTGGTTCAGCCATCTGCGAGCAGGATCCATAACTGACTGGCAAACAATGAAAACCGCTTTTGAGAAAAGGTTCAAAAGTGTTGATGATGAACATTTTCTACTGGCTCAACTCACACAAATGAAAAAGGAAATTCATGAGCCAATGAGGGACTATGTAGCTAGGTATAATAAGATTATCCACAAAATTCCTCAAGCCAAAAGACCAACTGTGGATAATCAACAATGTTTCTTCATAAATTCCATGCCACCTGACATGGGTTTTCACCTTAGAAGAAGTAGGCCGGCTGATCTGGAGACAACACAAAATGAAGCCATACAGCTTGAAGATGATTTGATAATAGCCAAAAAATGGAGGAAAGATGTACAAACCCCTCAGGGCCAACCTCGGGCATCTACCTCTTCTACTGACCCAGTTGTTCAGCGGCTTGTCAATGATATGATTTCTCTGAAAAGGCAGATACCCAAGCCTGGAAGTTCTTATCCATGGCCTTATCAGGATATAAGTAGGAAAACTCCAAATCAGTATAACTATGGACGACCGTTGCAATTACCTGTTGTTCTACAAAGATTACAAATAGAGGCACCTCTTGACAAAGGTGTCATGTGTTCATTCCATCTTACCACAAATCACAATGGGGGTTCTTGTCCTGATATGATAAGACATGTTCAGATGCAAAACACAAAACTTGAATTAGGTGAGTTCATTGAAGCAAAAAAAATTCAAGAGGTACCTGGCGACTCTGGAATATTCTACCTCGAATATGAGTCAGATTCGAAAAAAGGTAGTAACATTTTGGCGACAAGGTCCTGCATGTGCGATTCTAACAAGGAATCAACAAACTTCTCAAGCTTCTTCTTTTGTGAATCCTTCTGGAAGCAATTTCAAAGGTAAAGATCTCCCAAGTAATAGCCTTTCAAAGATCCCTGAAGTTAGGATTTTGCAAAGGAATCATGAAGAAAACAATAGCCCTTCCTCTTCCTCCTCCTTCGACATCATTGAGTTCTGTAAAGCTTCTACTGTTCAACTTCCTACTACTGAGTATTTGAAATGAAATCCAAAAGAACTAGATAAGCTGGTCAAATATGTTAAGGGAGATTCTTCTTCGGAGTCCCTAGTACACGGATGTGTGGAGAATAGTGATTTAACTGCTACTGAAAAATCTTCATCTATCCCGTGCTCATTAGCTAACTTGGCTAATCCCTGTGCTTTTCATGATGCTAAAAATGGGCTTGAGGTTGAAATTCCGAAACCTGAACCTTTCTACATATCCCTTCTCTTGAATGGTTAGAAGCTTAGCAATTGCATAATAGATTCAGGAGCATCAGACAACATAATGCCTTCACCTATGGCTAAGTCTCTAGGTTTGACCCTCACGAAAATATTTGGGAGATGCTTTTTGATGGATGGGAAACAGGTTCCTCTTATTGGACAAGTAAAAGACGTACAGGCAGTGCTAGCAGCATGCCCTGATAAAAGAGTAAGATTAACTATCCTGGTTGCTGATATTCCAGCGAGTTACGAAATGCTTTTGAGTAGAAATTTTTGCAAGGATCTCGGAGGTGAAATCAAAATGGACTGGTCTGAAGCCATTATTCCCCTTGGAAAACAAAGAATCAAGCTTGAACTTGAGCCTAAAAATAAGTACACTATTTTTCCTTCGGACAACCCCAAAGCCCAGATTTTGTTTCAAGAATGCGAGTTTGGAAACTATCTCATTCTTGCACCTGGCAAAAGGGAACGGGAAGAAGCTGTTGACGAACTTGGCGGGTTGTGGCAGATGGAATTTGATGGAAGTTGCACCAACTCTAGCTCTAGAGCAGGGGTAGTTTTGTTGTCACCCACTGGTAATATTTTCCCTTTTTCCTTCAAGTTGGATTTTAAAAATACTAATAATACTATAGAGTATGAGGCATTATTATTAGGATTAGATGAGGCCAGATGTAAAGCTATCAAATAGCTCAAAGTTAAAGGTGATGCAGAGTTGATTGTCAGATAGGTGAGAAATGTTTATACAGTTAAGAATGACAGATTGAGACATTATAGAAATAGGGTTTGGGATGAGCTAGAATTCTTTGATGCTTTCTCGATTGAAGCCATTCCGAGGGAACAAAACAGTAGGGCAGATTCGTTGGCCGTTTCAGCTTCACTTTTATTACCGCATCCAGACTTTAAGGATAATTCATATAGGATTGAAATGGTTTATAGGCCTAGTGTCCCTGATAATGTAAATCATTGGTAAGTGTTTGATGCGGATGCAAAGATCAAAGATTTCCTAGAATGTGTTCAGTCATTCTCCCAATCATATTTTGAAGGTTCTGAAAATGCTTGCAAGGAGTTTAGTCTAGACCCAGATGTTGATCCTACAAATAGTTTTATTCAGCTCAAAGGCAACAAAATTCTGAAGGGGCTAGTGACTCTGGAGAGGTTTTTCACTAGAGATGATGCATTCATAGGCAAGAAAGTTCCCAAGGATGACGGGAAAGGAAGTTGCGAGAAAATAAATTTGGGTGATGAGTCCAACCCAAAAGAGGTAACAATTGGCAAGTGTTGTTCTATGGAGGAGAAGTGAGCACTTGGCACACTGCTAAAAAAATACATTGATGTCTTCGCTTGGTCCTACGATGACCTGAAGGAGTTTAGAGAGGGGCATTTTCAGCATCAGATTCCGTTGAAGCCAAGCGTCTCTCCTTTCAGGCAAAAATTGAGGAATTTCAACCCCATAATGGCGGATGCAATTTTTAAAGAGGTTGATAAAATGCTTAAGGCCAGAATCATATATCTAATTCATCATTCTACCTGGGTAGCCAACATTGTGCCCGTAAGGAAGAAGAATGGGGAGATTCGTATTTGTGTTGATTTCCGTAACCTGAATCAAGAAAGTCTAAAGGAAAACTACGCTTTACCCAATATGGACCACATTCTGCAGACGGTATCCGGGTCAGAGATGATGTCGATGTTAAATGGTTTTTCTGGTTACAATCAGATTAGTGTTGCAGAGCATGAACAGCACAAGACGGCATTCATCACTCCGTGGGGAACATTCGCATATAACCGTATGCCTTTTGGTTTAATAAATGTCGGAGCCACCTTTCAAAGAGCTATGGATTCCTCTTTCAAGGATTTTCAAGATAGAATTATTGTTGTTTACCTGGATGATCTCACGGTATTTTTGAAAGAAAGGAAGAATCACCTAAAGGATCTGAGTGCAGTTCTGCAGGGTTGTCGAGAGCACGGAATCTCCCTAAACCCAAAGAAATTAGTTTTCTATGTCACGGAGGGCAAATTGCTAGGACATATTGTCTCAAAGGGAGGAGTCAAGATCGATCCTGAGAGAGTTAAAGTAATTCAACGTCTCAGTTTACCTTCCAACCAGACTGGAGTAAGGTCGTTCTTTGGTCAAGTGAATTTCTTAAGGAGATTTGTTTTGGAATTTGCAGAAACCACAAAACACATCATCAGCTTGTTAAGCAAACAACATCCTTTCAAATGGACTAAAGAGGCCAAAGAAGCTTTCAAAAAAATCAAGGATTCAATTGCAAATGCACCTACTCTCATTAACCCGAATTTCACAAAGTACTTCATTTTGTATTGTTATGCGTCAGAGTATATGATGTCTAGAATACTGTTACAGTTGGATGAATCTGGAGCCGAAGCACCTATAGCGTTCATGAGTATCCCGCTCAAGAAGCATGAGCTTAAGTACTCACTCTTGGAGAAACACGCCTATGTCATAGTTAAAACTGTGAAACAGTTTCGGTACTATATTCAGCACTCCCACTCTTTGGTTTTTGTCCCAAATTCCACAGTGAAAAGCATCTTAACTCAGCAAGAGGTTGGAATAAATAAGAGAGCAACTTGGGTAACAAAAATTCAAGAATATGATTTAGATATTTGCCCTACGAAGATAGTCAAAGGACAAGGCTTATGCAAGTTGATAGCAGAAAAGAGGTGGAAACAGAAGCGAAATTACCATTAACTCTTTTTGTTGGATTGCAGGATACCTGGTTCTCTGATGTGGCCTATTATTTGACTTATGGTAACTTCCCAAGTCATTTGTCAGCAAAAGAACAAAGGAATCTTAAGTTAAAAGTTGCTAAGTATGTAATTTGGGGGGATGTTTTGTACAAAAAAGGTTTAGATGGAACATACTTAAGGTGTGTAGATAAACCTCAACAACAAAAACTCCTGGAGATCTAACATGGTGAAGCCTGTGGGGGACACTTCTCATCGTCTGTTACTGCTTTCAAAACTCTGAGGAATTGTTTTTATTGGCCAGGCATGTTTAGGGATGCATATACTTATGTTAAAGAGTGTGAGAAATGCCAACTCTTTTCCTGGAAGCCACATTGGGTGGCCCTACCTTTAAGGCCTGTGGTAGTGGATGAACCTTTCAAGCAGTGGGGCATTGATTTCATAGGACCAATAAACCCTCATTCCAATGTTGGTCATATGTACATTTTGACAGCAAGTGACTCTTTTACCAAATGGGTAGAAGCCATTCCCACCAAAAAGGCAAACTCAGAGGTTGTGTGTAGTTTTCTCAAGGATTACATCCTAGTCTGTTTTGGGGTTCCCCAAAAGATTGTTGTAGATAACGCATCGTATTTCTCTTCTGAGGAGTTAAATATGTTCTACTATGAGCATCAGATTACCCTCTCGCATTCCTCTAATTACTTTCCACAGGGTAATGGACTGGCAAAGTCAAGCAATAAGAACCTGATAGTCATCATGAAAAAGTTGGCTAACGAAAATGCTCGAAATTGGCATAAGAAGGTATATGAGGCTTTGTGGGCAAATAGGACCATGCCCAAGAGGGCCATTAGAATGGCACCTTTTGAGCTTGTGTATGGGATCGGAGAAAAACTTTCTTTACCTTTGGAATTATCGGCAGCCAAGCTACAGACAGTAGTGGAAGATTCTTTCTTTCAGAATGCTCTGGAGAAAAGAATTATGTACCTGATGAAGTTGGAAGAGGAGACGGAGTTGTTGGTGGATCGAATCTCAGAGCATCAGAGCTGAGTGAAGAGGATTTTTGACATGAGAGCTCGGCCAAGAGGTTTCCTAATAGGAGATGAGGTGTTGTTATGGGATAAAAGGAAAGAACCAAAGGGTGCTCACAGCAAGTTTGATTCCTTGTGGAAAGGTCCTTTCAAGATCTGTGAAGTGGTGGGACAAAATGCTTTCAGACTCAGCTACACTGACGGAACGATTATGCCCTATACCTACAACGGACAAGATCTCAAGCTCTACAAATTGTAAGTCCTATGACCAAGAGTTTTGTATATAGTAGCTTAGGTGTTCTTAGTTGTGAGTCACCTTATCCTTTCCCCTTTTTGTTTTTGGTCATGCAAAACCAGAGTTTGAGAGTTCTTTGCATTTTCCTTTGTGAAATACAATCCCCAGTCAGAGCCTATGTTACTGCATCATTTATTCCTCATGATAAGAGTGAGTCATCCTTTAAGATTTTTAGTTGGAGTCCTAATCTTTCTTGTGATACCTCGGTTCAAGTCCTTAGTACGTCTGTAAATCCTTTTTCAATCATAAAAGTCAAGTTTAGATAATTGGTTGAACACTGTGAACACGTTGAACCATTTTGAACCGGGTTCAATAGGTTCATTTAGGTTCCATAGGTTCCTAGGTGTTCAGGGAGGTTTTTCATACTAATATTTTCTCTAAGTGTCTTGCAGCGGCTCTCTAAAAGTTTCTTGTTCGGTGATATGTTACTTTATTTCTCTCCGGGTTTTGAACTCATTGAACTAAGTTCAAGAGGTTCAAACATGTTCAACATGTTCAATATAGCACAAGTGGTCAGCAACTTGATATTATTTGTTTTCTCGGTAGAATTCTCCTTGAGCGCAGCATACATCTTGAACTACTTGAACGCCCATGAAGTCTGTTCAGGATGTTCATATGTGTTCGAAGTTGGTGGGTCCCGCGGGTTTTAATGATTTGATGGTGCATTCATTGCCAAATATGAGGAGGCAGAACCACGTCTTAAGTGACGTCAATCCTTGGTTTTTTGAAGTAAGTAATCATTTCGGGAACTGGCGGTTACTTCAAAAACGCCGCCATGCATTCAATGCATGCATGCGATGTCTAATCCACAAATTCAACACACTCGGACTAAAAATTGGAATTATTGCATTCAATGTTTCCGTATCATTGCCTTCACTAATAAGGTATGAAGGATTGTTATTGCTCCGCATTTGTTCCTCGTTGTTGTGTCTTTGTTTTTCCTAGATAGGAGTCTTGTTTGCTGCTAGCCATCGTTCGGTTGTTCAACTGTGAAGGTGAGTCTTTTTCTTGTCCTCTCTAGCGGTTTTTTCTTGCATTTTCTCTCTTACAGAAAGTTTTTTTGTAACTGATTTAGGCTTATTGTTTAAAATTATGAAGTCCACACTACATTTGTTTAGGAACTTTTTTAGCCTGGCATCCATTGAACCCATAGTTAGTGATACTGACCTAAAAGGGGAAAAATTTGAGGTGTTGAAAGAGAGGGTGTTCAAGGGAATTGACAAGTCTTTTTGTGTGGATATTTTGAGTAGCGGTCTTGTAGAAGCTGTAGCTTTTCCCCCAGCCATTCCTTGCCCAGAATTGATTTGGGAATGTATTGCTAGATATGACCCAGTCTTTGAAACCATTAGGAGAGATAATGGTGAAACCCTTCTTGCCATAAATCATGAAGTAATTTCCTCAGTCTTCAAGATACCTGATTACCAGTTCTCCAACTTTTCTCCTGCTCAATCAATCGCCAAGTTCAACGCAGATAGAACTGGGCACCGTAACAATGTAGCAAAATTCCGGTTGAAGGTTCCTCAAAGAGGTGGTTCCAGGTTACCCAAGAATCCTAATAAGAATCGCATGTTGCCTCACATTCATGACGTAATGCTTTTGTTGCACTGAGCCAGAGGATCCGCTGAAGCTTATAGCTTCGATGACTGGATTTATTGCTACGTGCAGCTGGTTTTAGAAGGGAAGCAATATTTGGATTGGGCTAAATTGATTGCTGATTCAATGAGAGAACAACTGAGTTTGTCTAAACAGTTCAAACAGCACTTCTTTATGTCTTCATATCTCCTGTACTGTTTGGCTTGTGTTAAGGAGTTGGTTGGAATACCGAAACAGCTCACTGAGGAGAATGTTCCTGTATATAAGTTCTATCCCATGCTACAGAAGGATAAAGCTTTACAGGATTTCAGAAGGATGCACAATGCTTTTCTGGGTGATTTGTGTCATGAATTGAAGAATATTAAAGCCAAAAGAATCTCTGAAGATGTACAGACTTTGATAAAGAGGTTTTGTAGTTTTTATATCTAGTTTCCACGCTTTTGTTACTTACGGGTAGGCGGATTTAAAGAGGAGCCCTTCAAGCTCCCCCACTTCTATTCAGATTGCTTTGTTCTACTAGAGATATGCAGGCAACTAACCTCTATAATCAAAAAGGCACAGCCCAGGGGCAAATGGGAAGGTCATTTTCCCATCCAATTGGGTGTGTTGTCCTATAGTTCAATGTCTGACGCTTTGACTATAGGAGCAGACCTCAGAAATTTCAATTTTTCCCTGTATCCTGAAAGGAAAGGTTTTGATAATAAGGGATTTTCCCGAAGTCTTGGACTAATGCCATACCTTCCCATGCCACAGTTAGAGGATTTCTAGGAAGATTGTACAGATGAACTTGAACTATTCAAAAGGGGAAACATGAGATTGGTTTTAGAACAAGTTGTTTCATTGCAGATAAAGTTGGATACTAAGGGGGTTGAAGAGGATCATCTAGAGCTATTTGAATCAGGGTACTTAGCCCGTGCAGAAGTCGAAATGCCTCCAATTAACTGGGATAAGGAAGAGCAAGATGATATACAATTAAGGACCAAAGGAGTTTTGGAAAGGACCGTGGCTTGGGTGGCCAATAAGAAAGCAATGAAATCAGGCGTTAAGACTAATTCTACAAGAAGTAATAAGGATCATCTACCTTCACCAAAGCGTCTTTCTAACAATGCTTCTATGCCTGTTCGTGCAGGTAAGGATAACAAGTCGCCCCAACTTAGACATAGGTCTAATTCAACTTTGGATTTTTGTACTCCTCGGCATACTCGGTCCTGAAGTGCCGCTCAAAGAAAGATGGATCAGGTAAAGGATGCAGGGGTGAAAGATACCATTCTTGATGCCCAGATATTTGAAATTGAAGACTTGCACGGCGATGTTGCTAGTGCCCTGGATTCTCATACGGTGACTGTGGCTATGACGCCACCTTCCAAGATGATCGAAGGAACCACTGGTTCTAGTGCAACTCCTAAGTGGTTGACCACCTCGGTGAACAAAAAATGGAGTTTTCTTCCCGTGACTATTCCAATTCAGGAAATGGTTGTTAAATACACAGAGAAGAATCCAAAGCCAAAAATATTCAAGACTACCGCTTGCCTGGAAAATGATGAGGGAACTGGAAAATGGGTTGCTGAAATTGTCTTGTATAAACCCAAGGATGAAACCAAGGAGGCTAGCCCCGATGATTTCGAGATCACAAAGGTGGAATTGCGAAACATGACTAGAGACACAAACAATCATTTCTTCCAGGTTTCGGCAAAGAAAATGCTCACTAGGTCGGAGAAGGATGGGCGAGAAAAGAGAGAACTCAAGCGACACATAAACATTCTGGCTCAATTCATCGATAGTATTGGTTTCCTTGGGGAACTCCTGATATCTCATGCTACAAAGAATTTCGACCTAACTTCGCTAGAAAATAAAAAGCTAATGAACCAAGTTCAACGGGCCAAGAGTATTGCTGAAGCTGTGGAGAAATGGATTGAGGGAATAATCAAGGATGGTGAGAAGTACATCACCGACTCCCGGAGGCTATGCGATGAAATACAGGGCCTTATTGTCGAAGTTCAAAATCAGCTTGTGTCATGGGAGAAGGAGGAGCACAAATGGCAGAATGTCTTGCCTTTGTTTGCCAAAATAGAAGAATATGGAGTTACCAGGTTTTTGACAGAACACTCAATCAAGCTGGTGGCGGATGAATGATAACTTTTTGTGCTGAAGAAAACCATAATGTGGCGAGTGCTTACCTTCAATTTTGTGATCACCGATGCAAAGACCTCTATTTATGAACTCCAGGATCTCCAGTGCAGCATAGTTAATGATAACAAGGTGGTTAACCCTTACCATGACTGGCAGTTGGGAATTTGCGGGTTGATCACACAGGATGCAATCAGGTCTTTCTGGGTGAACATGGAGAAGATCAAGGCCAAGGGTAATTTCACTCCGAAAGATATAACCGGGGTGGCTAGGATTGAGTCTATGACTTTCATTGGAAATGATCAACTGCCGAAACATTCTGAAAAGATGGTGAAGCACCGGTGGAATAAGGAGGCGGCGAAAGCGAAGCTCAACATGATGAAAGTTCTGAACTAATCCATTGTTTAAGAACTTACAACCACTCATGACGCTCGCGAAAGTGGAGAGGATGATGATCATGGAAAAGTGGCATAATGCATTGATTTAGGCCCGTTTCCCTTTATTCTTGTAATTTCTCATGGTTATGCAAAGACTTCGGGACATCTGTCCCAAAATACTTCTTGTTGGTTTCATAACTATTTACGGGGGAGGTCGAGTTTTCAGGGAGACCTTACCTGTTCTAAAACTATAAATTAAGGGAAAATAGATAGTATAGGGGTTAGATTTGGTGACCAATTTTTGGTTTTTCCCTCTGTTTTATGAAATTTCTGTTTTGAAGAAGGAGGAATCAGACTGCTAAATCTAGAATGGAAATAGTTTATGCATGTATTTTTGTGCCTTTGTTGCATAAGAATATATATATAGAATGATCATACTGTTCTTGGGAGAAGGAAAATCTGTGTGTTTTGAATCTGCGTAGATACATGTCTTTGTATATGTTTATCTAATCAAATAACAGTAAGGATCTTTCCATTACAGAAAATTATTACTTTTTTGATATTCCTTCCTTTGAGTGTTTGTTTACTTCTAGAGAAGATTCATGTTTGAGGACGGATTTAGTTTCTTAAATCTGTTCATTCTTTATTAAACATGTAGAAATGGTGTACTGAACTTTGTTTCAGTTGCTATCATCTCATTTATTGAAAAGATAGGAAAGAATGCTTTCTTCTTTTTAGGTAACATGTGTGAAATATCAGCCTCTCATCGAAGAATGAAGTAGGCAGCCTTACATGCTTTTGGGTTAAAAGCTACTATTCAAAATTAAATAGTTTAAAGCATTCCTTGAAAAACTGAGATAGGGAGCTGTACCTATGAAAAATTCAGAGGGAAGTGATTTATACAACACTTACCCAACTGTTTAGTGAAACACTTGTCCTTAAAATAAGGCGACAGAGTTCAAAATTGAATCATTTTAAAAAGGGGCAAATCTGTTCACTAACAGTCATATATACATCAATACATCAAAATCATCTCCTATCCCTAAGACTAGTAGCTAGAGGATGGTGGCTAGATGCTCCCTCCTGATCTGGCTGTGGGAGTGGCCCCATGGGGTGTATCATGATATGGACCATGAGTGACTCCATGAGGAGCTTCTGCAATCCCTCTCCATCATGATCCCTCGGTATATGGTTGCCTCTGTCTGTGATGTTGCTAGGTCATGCTCTATCTATCATAATCTCTCTCGTAGGGCCTCCACCTCCATTTGAATAGGGGGGAAAAGGTCCTCGCGTTGTCCTGCATTCCTCTAGGATCTATCCATTATCTATGAGGAACTAGGAACATGTGCAATCACAATAAGGTCTGTCACTACATTCTGAATCAGAGAACGCCACTCCTGGATATTAGCTACAAGATAGAGAGAAATTTTTCATCAGTAACATTCTATATCATCAAACCTAAAATAGGTGAGATACATAAGTTAATCACCAATCGGGCACCTTACCTAGATCTCCCTAATGCCAGTAGGGATCGTGGACAACAACCGCCTGAGACTGGGACCCGCTAGGCTCTTCTTGCTCATATTGTCTTTGTAAAATAGGTGTAGGCCGATGGGGACTAGGATCGGGATTCCTTATGGGATCCCTATTTGCCTGCAGTGGGAGACGTAGTGGATCTAGGGTTCTAGTATCCTCCTTGGACTGATGAGGAACTGTACTTGACTCATCCTCCTCCTCCTCCTCTTCCTCATTGTCTCCATTATGATTTCCCTCTCCATTATTAAGATCGCCTCCATCTCCGCCTGCCTCCCACTCCTCTTTGTTGTAAGTCTGATCATCTAAATCCACCTCGGATGCATCAAATCCCTCTCTGTCACCTGACTTTCTCCATGGTCTAGGGTTCCCTCCAGGGAAGTCTATTAGGAAAATGTCTCCAAGGTATGTCCTCCCCCACCATGTGATGTACCATTGGTGTGTGCCTTAATCATCTCTATAATTTGTCACTATGTCCTTATCTGACCCACCTAAATCTGTGATGTCAATCTTATCACTAGTAGGCCTAGGAATGGATCCTAGCCTCGACATCACTCATGAGTGTTGGATGTATACAGACACATCGGTCGGAACACACTACTTGAACCCAAACTATCATCGAACTCGGTCGAAGTAGAAGGGAACAACTACGTGGCTATATCGTCCCTCTAGTAGATGGTTCCTCTACATGCTGAACATTTGTCTGCGTATCCCTGCCCACATGGACATCCTGAGGTAGGGTCTCCATATGATCCCGCTCACTGTCACTCTATCCAAGCTCAGCCTCCAATATAGGAGATCACCAAATCTCCACTCATGGGTAAGAGGATAAGCATATACCCTAGGCTGCTTTGGGACTAGCTCTATGGGGGCTCCACCAGGTATAGTGCAAGTAATATGCTCAAACATACACACTTGTAGTAGCGTGCATGTCATCAAGTTGCATCCTTGTCCAAACACATACTCCCCAAGGTTGTAATAGAGATGCGCAAGCATGCTCCAACCCCAAGAGTATACTCTCATGTGTCTCTCCATAGCTCGTATGGCGTAGATGAGTCCTCCATGCATATGAGTGTCACACCCATTAGGGCACATGGCTAATGCAAGGGTCGCAATCATGAGACGCCTCACTAATGGAACCTCATTGGTAGGGTGTAGGAGCCAACTGACCATGAGGCGACCCCTCGTCTCACTGCGTATCACTCTCCCCATAGCATATACCTTCTCTCTCCTGCAATCCTCCTCTGTCCAGTTGGATCGGTATCTCACAGTCTCTCCTCTAATGAGTAGGCACAAAATGCGGTATACATCCTTAAGGGTGACCGTTATCTCCCCCACAAGTAGCGAGAACATCGAGGTGTCTGCATCCGACCTTTCCATCAGTGCCATCAGCATCGCAGAATAGAATCATATGGTCTGCATGGTCATCACATCCCACAAGCCCACTACTTGTAGAAAATCCCTCTCTCCTGTTAAATGCAAAGAAATCTATCATCAGTAATCGATTAATCATCTATCATCATCTACTCAATGCAATCATTCTATCTATTATATCATTCATCGCCTGTTCCTGTGTCGCTATTGGATGCCCCGAACAAGGACTAGGGCACCTTGAGTGGACCAGAGCACCCTACTGGGATCATGGCACCCAGAAGGGACCATGGCGCCCAGAAGGGACCATGGCGCCTAGAGGGGACCATGGCACCCCCTTGGGACCATGGCGCCCTAGGAGGACCAAGGCACCCGAGGACCCCTAGGTATCCGAAGGGAATCTGCATAGGTCACTCAAGTTGGCATCGAGGCATGATGGCTTGTATGTGTACTCCTCTGAAATGAATAGTGCCAAAAAGTTAGAAAGTGACAAATGAAGGTGTCACTTTCATATTTATGTTTTATACACTTTTTGACTTTATGTTTTTAAGTTAAAACCCTAATTTATGCACTTTTTCTTCAATCTATCATATCTTGAGCTAGGAAGCTCTGATATGCACACCATTGGTGGCATTGGAATCATGATTTCACCCTCTCGCTCTACGTTAGTTCCATAATATTCTTGGATGATTAATCATGTCTTGTTTTGAACTTGCTTCATCACAATCTTTATCACAATTCATTGTGGAAAACATGATACCCTATTTCACTTCACTAATAAGCAAGTCGAAACAGGGGGCATATAGCTACCTGCTAATTTCATCACCTCCCTTATTAAGTATTAGATTATTTTGTGATCTAACATATGGTTTTGTAGGGTGTGGTTCCTAACTATGTACTACAGATACCACTGGGGGCTTCGTTCAACAACTTATGGATATATCCTTTTTCAAATGATGTTTAATTTTTTGTACTTTATCTTGCATATACATGTAGTGTCATATGACTACTAAAGTGGGGGCTAAATGTAGTGTCATAAATTCTACACCCTTGCTAGGGTGGTACAATTCCACACTTAGGTTAGCACCTGCCTTAGTGTGTCTTGCATCTTGCATTTCTAATTCCCCTTTAAGCATTTAATTAATTAATTTAATTAAATCTAAGGTCATGTTTCATCACTTTACACATTACAAATTTGGGCCCTTTACCCTAAGCGTTCCCCTTTTAATTTCATTCCTCCAATGAATCATTTAATCATAAACCCTAATTATGTCTTATTTTGACCATTTAGGCCCGATTTCGCATATCAAAACATCTCGAAATCAGCTGTAACTTTGGGATGTGCTCTAATATCATCATATCTAATGGCCCCAAAAATTTGGTGAAAAGTTGGTCGAACCGTGACAGGAATGCACATGGTCCGCGGCTTTTTCCCTGAAATTTTGGGAGCACAATCCTATGATATAATAATGCTTAACCCCAAAATATCAATGGGAAATTCAAATCCTAGGTCAGCCTAAACATGAAATTAAGATCTAGGGTTTCATACTTAAGAGCTCTCTTTCTTCATTTGAAGGGGTCTTCTTCTAAGAATCTAAGAGCAGGTTTTTGGGGTATTAGAGTCTTCTCTCTCTCTTTTTTTCTAGTCTTCTTTTTATTTTCCTTCTATACCTAATATGATATCCTTTTCTTTTAAATGCATCATTAAACCTTTCCTCCTTAAGATTCATTTTAATCACCAAAATCCAAATGTGCCTAATCCTTATCCATTTTCTATTAACATGATCTCTATTCTCCTACAATGATAATGGATAGACATAATTTCCTTTCCTATCTAATACTCCCATGTCTACTAATTATTCCATAATACTAGCATGATCATTTACCTTTACATGATTCCTAAGTGTATAATGCAATAACCATCAAGTCCTTCTTAACCAATCATCTTAAATGCTATACATGGTCCCTTGTTTCTTTCTAACACAACCATAAATATAAATGACATTAACACATAAATAATATCATTTATCAACTACAATTCCTATAATATAGCTATCCTACTTACATAGGTTCTTTTCCACTTTAATCTACAAGCTCATCTAACAATCATAACATGCATATAACGATAAACGCATACAACAAATATAATTACATTATTTCCATTAACTAAGCGATATTCAAATACTTTGAGATGCACTCATGTCTTATTCTACTACTAGAGTCATAACCTCAATCCACATTAACTAAAACAATCTAAATCATTTCCTTAAGGTTAAATTTTCATCTTACCAGCTACCCATTCATTCTTCAATCTAGAAGTATCCTTTTTTCAAGAATATTAACCTTTCAATAAGAACATTCATTCAATATTTGCATATACATCCATACTTAAAGATCATCCTATTACAATGTAATTATTACAATCCATTAAAGCATATAAATATTTCTTCATACTAGGAATCCTAATGCTTATATCCACTAAATGCAAGTTACATAGCTACATTTGCATTATCATCTTAATTACCATATCAGATATCCTATTCTTTTCTATCTTAAACAAGAACATAAAATCCTATTACATGACCCTGATATCAAAATTCATGAATCCCTTTATGAACCATTACAATATAATCTACAACATATCTATTAACATGAATTGTGTTCCATTTCAAAGATAGTTACATTTTAATACATCTCAATATCCATCTTACAGAATTATAGGCCCATTTCCTAAACATCGTCTACTTTATAATTACATGATCATTTCAACAAGAGCATAGCTTTCCTAGTAAATAGTCTCATCTACAACCTCTACAATATGATTATATTACATAAACCATTATATTAATCACATTCATTTGCTACAATAATAATCCATAAGTTGCAATGAAGAAGAATCCACATCCACGCATAAGAATCTAATGAGAACATCCTAATGGTAGAAAGGCACCAACCACTTGACCATGTGGAACCAAAGGAACCACCCCTCACGCTAGGAGATGACACAAGGTCCCAACACACACTCTAGACCTAAGCTGACACTAACTACCAAAGAGGCTCACAACTCAAGTATCACAACAACATGTACACAACAACCAATCAAATGACATCCTCAAATAGAAACTCCCAAAGGTGTAACAATAATCAAGGCATAAATACAACAAGCAAGGATACATGTAGGAGTGGAGTGTCATCACATGCTATCCTCCAAAATATAGAAACACAACCCTTCAAGGCATAACCCCAATAAACATGTGGAGCCATCTCAACCTATGAGAGAATCAAGGGAGAATGACTTGCCACTACAATGGCCTTCCCAAGCTTATCCTAAAACAACCTCGCTAGGATCAAATCTTGGGGCTCAACTATTAATTATCTTGATTAGGTGAATCCTAATTACCCAACCCATCTAATTCATTGTTGGTGGTATCACTTGTTTATAATAAGGAAAACTTCCAATGTGCCCTGGCGATCTAGACGGGAGACTTATCAACTCACTGCCTATCTCTCACGATCTCGGTCATCACATGGAAGCCCACTCCCCCTAGCATGTTCCAAAACAACAATAATAACAAGGAGGCTATAATACAACATTCAAGAATGATCCATAAACAACATCACATAATCAAGAAGCATTCATAGCAATCCAATGCCAATAACATCAATAAACCAACAATGAGCCTCATATCAAAGTAATGCATCAAAAGCCACTTCAAAGTCAATCAAAATTTGCCATAATCATGAAATGAACATCAACAGTATGGCACATCAACTTACTGGACCAAGAGCAACAAATCAATGCTCACAACATGGCTTATCAACATGATGGAGATGCTCAGAACTTCTTCAATGTGGCTTATCAACAAACCGAAGCTTAAAACAGAAAATAAATATCAAATCTAACAAAAAAACAAAACTGGAAAACATCAACAGACCTCCATAAATGCCTCTAGCACAAGCACGGATCGGAAAATTTCATCACAGATTGAGAAAACTGGACAAACACATTAACCAAGCAGTTTAACGCATATGTGACTCGGAACAATGCATACATTATGTTCTGCAACGCCCTTACTGATACTGGCAGCGCATATGATAATCAAAACAACGCATATGAACAAGGTTTCAGTGTATTTGTTCTGAATTAGTGCATCTACACAGAATTACAGCGCAAACACTGAACAGTGCAGCGTATATACTAAATATAAACTCACATACATTTAAAAAGTATTAGTGCATTTACAGTTCTAGCACATTTGCTAAAACAGAACACAGAGTTAGGAAACTTTCATAAGGAAAATAAAATTAAAGTTACAATGATAAGACCTTAAAATGGACTCAAAATAAACGCCCAAACAATATGAAATAAATGATATAAACAAACTATAAACCATAGACAATAATGAAAGATAAATCCTAAACACAACTTCATAGTTACCAACCTAGAACTTAGACAAAACAATATACAGAGAGTCTTACATGACTCGATAGCACAACCAGTATGTTCACAAACCCAAATACTAGCATAGGAACCAAATCCAAGAAGGATAAACAACACAAACAAATCCTGGCACAGGAAGTATTAGAGACAATATTCGCAGAGTTGTCTGCTCATGGTAGGAAAACAATAATCTCAGCGTAATAATAAATTTCCCCCAAAACTATAGTGCAAACTATGTGATATAAATTTGACCCATGAAATATTTTACCTTCAACTATATAAAACTATAGAAATATATAACCCATGCTCCCGGAAAACAATCTTTTTTGTAGACACGGAGAAAACAAGATTCGAAAATAAAATGCAAAGGAAAGATCCTCCAACCTGGAACTTGAAGTGATGGAAAGAAAATCTGATGAAGCGCAAACCAAATCCAAGCAAGCTCACGACAAAATTCTTCAAGCTCCAAAATCCAAAATGCAAAGAAATCTCCAAAAAGGTAACCTGACACAATGCACGGGCTATTGAATAAAAGGAAAAATCATTCAAACCATAGCCTAAAAATCAGCCAATCAAAATAAACCAAAATAATATAAAACTTACAGACCCAACATTACAATATATTTTATTTCCCCAATACATATACAACCAATAACAATTAACAATAGGTAGGGATTAATAATAAACTCATTTACCCTTGTAACAAGAGAAATGTAATAAAATATCATAATGTATTATTCACTACATGAATAAATAATAATCATGCCCAATAAATACCAAGGGCTATTAATTAAAATAAAGCCAAGTAAATAAATAAATAATTAAATACAAATAACCAAGGTATAAATAAATAAAAGCCATTAATAAAATATTAATCAACACTAAAATATAAAAGCAACATTAAACAATAAATAAATGAATAAATAATATTTAAACAATAAATCAATAATTGCTAGGAAATATTTTGTTATCATGTTGCCTTTTCTGAGGTTTGTGTTATATAAGCTTGGGAAATATGAGCTCTATGACAGTAGTATTTTCAGTTGTGTGGCTTTTCGTTCATCCTTATGTCGCTTGCTCAATCTAAAGCTCAATATAGAGTTTCTGTTCCTCAAAAATTTGGTGTTTTTTTGTAATTTTCATGCATATGATAATGAGAAACTTGGGTGCATTTTTTATCTGTGTTCTTTGGATGTTGTTTATGTAGTTAGGAAGGTGGTGAGTAAATCTTGGCTGGTGGAAAATGCAGGTGCTAGAATATCTAATGTGATTTCTCATTTTCTTACTATTTGCATGGATTTTCTTATGGATGCCATATGGTTCGGGCTTTGGCTAATTACTTCTTGGTCTCATCATTATACTCTTCTCATGATATGGATTACGCTGTGTCTTTTTATAGTTTTGATTATGGTTTGCTCCCTTTGGGTGGTTTCATGTCTCTTAATGAGTTTCTTTCTAATGGATGGAATGGAGAGTTGTTTTATGTAGCTAGGTGTAGACTAATTGGAGACTGTTATGATGATACAATTATATAATTTGAAAGGTTGATCGGTCATGTTTCTCCTCTTTACTTAGATGCTACTCTCGATGTGTTCACTGGGATCCACTTCCTCTTGGGCAGTCAAGTGGTTGTTTCTGATTCTCCTTAGTTGTTTCCTTCCTCCTCAAATGTGATCCCTCATTTTTCTTCTTCAACACCTTCGGAGGAAAGTTCAAGCACATGGTACCTTGAGTCGTGATGTAAATTCTTATGGGCTCCTTTTGTATGTATTTTTGTGGACTGGTCAATATGAGGGGGGGATTGGTTTTTTGGTTTGTATTGGGTTGGGTCTTAGGTCTATTGTCATGTATAGGGCGTTTTTATTTGGTGTCTTTAATCATTTTTTTGGTCAAGGGCTACAACTAGAGGTTTTCTTCACTTGGTTCTCTCCTACCAGTATGCCCGTCTGAACCAAGCTTTTGTAAACTTTTGTATATATGAATAAAATTATTCAGTGGCTTTGCCACTATTATCAAACAAAAAAAATTAGTAAATAAACACTAAATCCCAAATAAATAAATAAAAGCCATCAATAAAATATAAATCAACATTTAAATATAAAAGCACTATCAAACAATAAATAAATAAATATCAAATAAACAACAAACCACTAAATACCAATTAAACAATAAATCGATCAAATAATAATTATCAAGAGTGCATTTATGGATTCGATTGTGTGCAAGATTTTTGCACTCTTGATAATTATATGATGGATTGTGGAAATCTCTTAGAACTGAAATAATAATTAATCAAATTAAACTATAATAATAATCCACCAATTAATTTAATCATTAATAAATAGTATATAAATTAAAAATTAATTAAATAAATAATCACATACTCACAAACCATCAAAAGTCCACATCTCAACTTACTAACATGGTGAATTATGCCAAGACAACTGACAACCAAGGTAAAAAACTTAAGCCTAGAGTATATGAAGGGAACTCGTGCCATCTCTGACAACTTTCCATTAGGATTAAAGACATGCTCAGACCTTTGGAGCCAGGTGGAGTCGATGTCTGGTACCTGCAAATCCTACATCCACCAACCGCAATACAACATATACAATAATATATCTTAAATAAACAAGTGATAGAGAATCACAATGCCACATCCTACTCACAATGAGTGATGTGACATCGTTCCTATCATGAAGACAGTCATAGAACAACCAAACACATCATAATGCCAACTCATCACATATAATCAAGAAGTAGGGTTAGCATAACCATAGCGCCATCAAAATTCATAATCTATATAATCTATATAGCATAGCAACCACATATAGAGACCATCAAATATAATTCCAGTATATATCATGATCATCAATAATCAGTATCATCATCCATACATAAGTCATCAAATATCATATGTCCACATGAATATCTATCATCATCATAAACATCTAAAATATAAATAGAATCAGCACATAGTATGATACTATCAATCATTATCATAAGGTAAACTAGGCTACGCCAATAGTGTTAGATAATAGATTAATCCCAAAGACACAGAGAGGGGGGGTAAATCAGTGTCTGACCAGTAAATGACAGATTTAAACTTATTTACAATTTTGTAACTGAGATTAATATGTCGGTAAGCAAATAATAATGTAGTAAAGAGAAACAAAGGAATCAGCATCAATGCACACCATAACAAAAATATTTTGGCGAGGAAACCTAATAAGGGAAAAACCTCGGTGGGATATGTGACCCACAATATTTACTCACTAGCCATATGAATAAATATTACTTAGTACAAAAGGGGCCTGCACATGCAGGAAGGCCAATTGCCTAGAGCTCACTACTCAACAACAAAAGTGGGGTCGCACTGACTACAACATCACACTAATGTAAACATAAAAATGAACTCTTACAACTTGCATCAAAATGTTGGATGAGTTCGTTGTTATGCTTTGTCTGATGCCGGTTTCGCCTCTGCTAAAAACCCTAGCCGGTATGTTGTCAAATGATTCTACTTATACATAATACTCTTCGCTCTACTCTGCTTCTTATTCACTCCAAAATAAACACATCAAAATGCATATACAACTATTCGCTATCATATCCTTATCTTATCTCATATTACCGCTTTCTCATATTTAAATGACCTATAAAAACTCATAAATATATGAGTCTTTACAATACAACATGTCGGCCATACAATTATAATTTACATTACAATTTATTTCGCATAAACAATACTTATTGTCAAGTCGGCCTGGAATGCTGGTATAATCTTCTGCCGGTGTAAATTGAATTTCGATGTGAATAAGCCTTGTTGTATCTGTCGGTGCCGTAGGTGAAGTCTATGGCCGGTTGAACCTGTGGAACATTGTTTCCATCAATGACAACATCTACCCTTCTCATCTGAGTGTATAATGCCAACAATTGCTCCCTTTGGCATTGATGGCAACACTCATGAGAAAAATCAAAAACGTGAATCCAAAACTGTGAGTGCTCCCCCTGAGCAAATGATCTTCTTCTATTAACTTTTCTCCATGCCTTGTATAGTATATTTTTCTCACTATACCACTCCCCCTTTGACATCAATGACAAAGGATGTCAAAAAATTTCAAAAATTCAAAAATTTACTTAGATCCCTAAAGTCTGTTGTGTAAAACTTGAAAAATATCTGCAAGAACTAAGTTCAAACCCTGCATGAACTTCGTAGTGTCGGTCATTATTGTTTTTGTTTGCCTGATCATTCCAGTAAGATAGTGCATTTGTTGTTTTGGTGTTCTATCTCCTTGAATTGTAGCCTTTGATAGTGCATTCCGGTGAGTGATTAGATTGTCCAGTCTTGGATCAAGCTTATTCTTCAACTCCCTGGTTTTCATTTTCAGTCTTGCCTTCTCTTTTTCAAGATTTTCAATCTCCTCCTCATGTATAGCCATCTCCTATTCTATGACTGATGTTAGTTTCGAAGAACCAATTATGTTATCCACAATATCATCAATTTCCTTTTGAGTTTTTCTAATCTGATCATCAATATCATCTATTAATTGATGTGGTTTGCAAGCTTCCCGATATAATTCCTTATACTCCAAAATGGTAGAATTCAATGTCGGTAGCAGTGTATCAATCTATTGTGTACATTCCTTTATTATTTTTCCAAAGAATACCTCCTTTTCTTTATCATCTTTTTCTTGAATAGTCTCCTCATTTATTTTGTCTAATGACTGAATCTTAGCATAAATGAATTTAGACAATGTGTCCAATTTACCTATCGAGTCAATAATATGATCTACCTTACACTCCAGTGCAATCATCTACAAAATTGGTTGAGAATCATCGATAGTCTTAAATGCTAAGGCATTACACTCCATTTATTTCTTTATAGGATCCAATAGTACTTTTGTGATAGTTGTTGGTCTGAAATCCAAAATTGAAGTAATGGGAGAGGTGCTAGGTTCTGCATTATCTTTCTTCTCTTCTCCTGATTTCTTTGTCCCTTCCTTTGTTTTCTGTTCAACTACCTTAATCACTTCCTCTTCCTTATTCTCATTCTTATCCTTTGTCAGTTCAGATGTTGTCTGTTCTTGTGCTTTATCTGCCAGTATCTCAACATTGATGACTTTAGTAGTATCTATATTTATATCCTACTGAGTATCAATTGCCTTGACCGGTGAGTCAGAGATCTCAATATTCTCCTCCTCAAAACTTTCTTTGTCTATAGCTTTATTTGCATCATCAACAGTCATTTTATCAATATCAATATTTATAGGAGTGTCTGTGGGCTAGTCCTTACCAATTTTTGGAATAGAGGTATTATCCATTATAATGTTGATGTCCTGAGTATCAACCTTCATTGTGAATAGAACCTTTGACTCGGGATCAACCTTCATGTTGATGTCTTGAGTATCCTAAGACTAGGACATCAATTGGTTTGAAGCCATGAGGGTTCCAAGAAGAACCAAGGTGTCACGAAAGCGACTGAAGGATATATACAAGTTAAAGCGAAGATGCAGAAAACAGGAAATAAAGTAGGAAATGCCAAATTTGCCTGGATAGATGGAGCGCTTGAGTACAAGAGGCGCCTGTTTACTAGGTTACACCTGCTTGGCAAAGATTCTTTCTTTTTTTTTTACTACCAAGGTGCCTATTTACCAAGTTTTCACCAAGGCATTTTTCTTTTATATTTTGATTTTTTTCTTCTATTCTTTTTCTCTCTTTTTTTTTTTTCTCTTGAGGACTTTTTCTAATTTGTAGAATTTCTTCAGGACTTTTTCTCTGATTTTTAGAATTTCTTCGGGACTTTTTCTCTGATTTTTAAAATTTATTCAAGACTTTTTAGTTATACAGATTGCTGGAGTAGAGAATGCTAGGTGTATGATTTCTTCAAGTGGATGGTGTTGATCGGTTCACGGAGTTGTTCTCCTTCTAATGTTGAGAGTTAATAAGCATCAGAGCCAAAGGTTGCAATAATGATGTAGGGACCCAGCTAGTTGGGTTCAAACTTCCCCTTTTGTTCTCGAAACTATTGATTTTTAGGATTCTCTCTGAAAACAAGGTCACCAACCTAAAATTCTTTGTGTCAAACTTTCTTGTTATAACCTCTAGACATTCTCTTTTGATAAGCTCGTAAATGATCAAACACCACTTGCTGACAATCATCTAGCAATTCGAGTTCTTGCAATCTAGATATTTGTGATCTTCATCAATGACAAGACCTTGCAGAGAAACTCTCAAAGAAGTGGTTTTTACCTCTATAGGAAAGATTGCTTCAGCCCCATATACCAAAGAAAAAGGTGTAGCTCCTGTAGGTGTTCTTATGCTTGTTCGATAAGCTCGCAGTGCTAGATTGAGCTGCAGATGCTAATCTTTCCTAGATTTGTTGATCGTTCTGTGTAAGATAGTGAGTAGGTTTTTGTTAGATGCTTCAACCTGGCCATTACCTTGAGGGTAATATATAGAAGACCAATGATGTTTGATTTTGAACTTTTCACAGAGCTCATCTAGATCCCTGTTTATGAACTGTCCTCCATTGTCAGCCACAATCAAAGAAGGTATTCCATACCTACAGATGATATAGTTAAGGATAAACATAGCTACCTATTTATCGGTTGCTTTGATTAGCAGAACCGCTTCAACCCACTTGGTGAAGTATTCAGTAGCAATTATGATAAACTTATGTCCATTAGAGGATGCAAGATAGATTTGGCCGATGAGATCAAACTCCCATTGCTGAAAAGGCCAATGTGTGATAAAAGGTATTAGCTATCTGGATAGAGCATGTATGAGATGTCCATGTAGCTGACATTTGTCACAAGATTTAGCAAATTTTATAGCATCTTTTTCCATATTTGGGCAATAGTAGCCAACCCTTAGCAGTTTTCGAGCTAAAGTTAGACTGTTTGAGTGAGATCCACAAATACCTTCATGAACTTTAGATAATGCATGTTGGGACTCTTTAGGTTATAGACACCTAAGCAAAGTACTATCCAAATGTCACCTATACAAATTGTTAGCAATGATGACATACCGTGAAGCATTTCGGATCAAGTTTCTTTTCTCATTATGGGTAAGGTTATCAGGGATAATTTGGTCGTGTAAGTAAGAGTAGATATGACTATAGCAAGATGAGTCATGTCCGATGATAAACAGACCATCTGGGATTCAAGGGAATCATAAGCAGGATAATGAAGCTCTTCCACTAGGAATTCATAGTGATACTTAAATTCTTGTAGCTGTGGTATAGATGACAATGTAGCCATAGCATCTGCTACTCTATTTGTTGATCTGGGAATCTACTGAAATGATACAAAAGTAAAGTATTTCTTAAAGTCATCAACCATTCTTTTGTAGGGAATTAGTTTTTCATCCCGAGTTTGATATATATCATTGATCTGGTTGATTATTAGTTGAGAGTCACCATACATGTGTAACTCAACAACCTTCCATTCAATAGCTATCTTGATTCCATTTACCAAGGCTTCATATTCTGCAATATTGTTTGTACAATGAAAGAGGATCTTGTAAGCCTTTGGGATTGAATATCTTTGAGAAGTGATAAAAAGAATTCCAGCACTAGAACCTTGTTGAGTAAAAGACCCATCAAAGAACATTTTCCAGGATCGCTGAGTAAGGTGCATGATGGATTCATCCGGAAATTCTATTTGCAAAGGTTGATTGTCTTCAAGTGGAGCATCAGCAAGTTGATCTACAATGACTTGTCCTTTGATAGATTTGTGTTCTATATATTCAATGTCAAATTTTGTAAGAATCATAACCCACTTAGCCAATCTCCCTGTAAGTGTTGCCTTGCTGAGAAGATATTTGAGCAAATCTATCTTGGCCACCAGTTTGATAGAATGTGCTAGCATGTAATCTCTTAATTTCTATGATGCGAAGACCAATGCCAGACAAGCTTTATCAATAATAGTATAGTTCATCTCATAGGACACCAATGTCTGGCTGATATAATATATAGCTCTTTCCTTTTTATTCTCACTCAGTTGAGCCAAAGGTGCCCCCAGTAAGGTATCAGTAGTAGATATGGGGAGTATCAAGGGTTTTTTTTTAATTGGTGGCATTAAGATAGGTGGATTAGAAAGATATTCCTTGATATGCTTTAGATGATGTTCACAATCTTCATCCTAGTTGTAGGTAACTCCTTTCTGTAAAGCTTTTGTGAATGGTTGAGCTTTATCTACGAGCTGAGAGATGAAATGACTTATGGATTGGAGTCTCCCTTGTAGAGTCCTCATTTGACTGACATTCTTTGCAGGTGGCATGTCCATGATAGCCTTAACTTTTTCTGGGTCCACTTCAATTCCTTTCACTGAAACAATGTATCCTAGGAGCTTGTCAGATGTGACTCCAAATGCACATTTCTTGGGATTTAATCTGAGTTTAAATTTTTCCATACTATCTAAGATTGGACCCAGTTCTGATAGATGTATTGATCTTTTCATAGATTTGAGTAGAGTATCATCGACATAGTCCTCCATGTTTTTGTGCATCATTTCATGAAAAATTGATGTTACAACTCTTTGATAATTGGTGTCTGCATTCTTTAAGCCAAAGGGCATTACATTCCAGCAGAAAGTTCCCCATGCATAGGTGAACGTTGTTTTATCTTGATCCTCGGGTGCAATTTTGATCTGATTGTATCCAGAAAAACCATCCATTAGAGAGTACATTTCATAACCAGGAGTCATGTCCACTATCATGTCTATGTTGGGCAGCGAAAAAACATCTTTTGGACAAGCTTTGTTTAAATCTCTGAAATCTATGCAAACACATATGAATTTGTCAAGTTTGGAAACGAGTACAATATTAGATATCCACTCAATGTAATCAATGGCTCTGATGAATCCAACTTTTAGTAATTTTTCTAACTCAGCCTTAACAAGTAATACAACATGAGGATGCATTTTTCAGAGCTTTTGCTTAATAGGTTTAACTCCGGGAATGATAGAAAGATGATGCATTATGAGGTCGGGATCCAGACCCGGCATATCAGCATATGTCCATGCAAAATTAATCTTTTTCTCTGTGAAGAAATCAACAAATTCTTTCAGTTCTTCTGTTGATAAGTATTGAGCTACATGTATGATATGTTGAGTTTCTTCTATCCCAATGTTCACCGGTTGTGTAGATTCAATTAGCATTGATGATCACTCTTGAAAGTGATTAGGCAAAATATCAAGTATCTCACCTTCAGGTGCCTCAAAGAGGTTTTCACCGTTAGGTACGTCCTTTATTTTTACTATTTTTTATTCTGACACCGCCATAGTGTGGTTTTTGCCATCAGAATGCTTTTTTTTTTTAAGACTAAGACACTTGACATTTGCTACTATCATGTTCTCACTTTGTTCACTAGTGGAAGAACCCATTTGTTCAACTGCATTAAGATAATAGGCTAATGTATATTCATTGGCAAAGGTAGGGATATTAAAAGGTTGATCTTGGAGAGTACACTCAATAAGCTCAGGATGTACCAAGGATAAAGATTTAATAGGTTTAAGGGAATTCACGATATTGTCATCACAACCTCGGACCGACAGGTTGAGTTCTAGAATACTACCTTGCGTAAGCGGCTCAAGACCAAGAAGAGTTACAACATGATTATTAAAGTTTACGTTAGTATTTAGGGGACCTAACCCAACAGACCAACCACTAGCACCGTCTTCTACTTCGGACTGGACTACATATTGTGGTTTGAAAGTAACGGGATTTTCAAACAGAGTTTCGACATTCATGACGAAGTAGTCATAGTTTGGTTTTGAATAGGTTATGTCATAAATAGATCTTATTTTAGAGTAATCAGAGTCAGAAGATGAAGCCTCTAACTCCTCTTCAAGTGGCTTAGTGAAAGCATGTATAGTATCAATATCAACATCTTTTATGTTGCAAGTTCCTTCATGATGTGGTTCAATGATCACTTGTAGTTGCCATACCTATTGATATAACCTTGACTACTCTGTTAGTCTCTATCGTCTTTCCCATTCAACTTCCTCTGGATTGATGACTGATCCTGCTTCTGTAGCCTCTAGTTCTGCATTTGTAATCCCATACCTGATTTTCTCTATCTCATTAGAGGGAGATATAGTAGGTGAAGAATTTTCCTGTGCTTTTCCTTCTTTCAGTTGTTGTTCATAATCTTCTTGTCTTTTTAGTCTAATTTCTTCTATTTCCTTTTGCAACTTCAAGTGTATCATCTCATGTGCTTCTTCTATGATGTCATTAGGTTCTTTGGGAGTTTCTTCAGTAGTTGTATCTAAGAGAGGTCTGGACCCCATTCATACTCATTCAAGTCTATTTTTGAATCCTCTACTTGCATTCTTCCCGTGTATGTGACAAGAATATTTAGTGGTGCAAATAGGTTTATTTTCCTTCCATGTCTTCTGGAACATCTACGTCTTGTAGTGTTATTACTGATACAGTTGGAACTTGATTACAAGTTGCTTCTTCTCTCTTGATTGCAAATTCTTTTTCATACTAGTCCTGAATTTGCTGAGTATTTTCTTCTTGTGATGTTGGAAGTAGTATCTTTTTCCTCCACTTAGACTCTTGACGAGAAGTATGTTTTTAATTTGATGACTCTTCTACATGGTAGCCGAGTCTAGTTTTATCATTTGTAGACTTAGTTTGTAACTTGATAGGTTCAATGATTCCATCTTGGTGCTTTCCCAAAGGACCGGTACATGAATATCCCATACGTTGAATCATCTTATAACCTGGACCATATTGGGCAGGGGAAATATCACTGTGTTGCCCTTCTCTATTTTCACTCTCTTCTTTAAAAAGTCATTTGAGAATTGTCGCCTTTTTTAATTTCATCTTCCAGGAAAGTAGAGGACTGTACAAAAATACCATCATAGATAATGTTTGTATTTGAAGTTTGTGGCTTCATAGCCTCTGATGGTTTTCCAGACTGTCTTGGTGTTGGTGGAAGAGACATCAATGAGAGTACAGGTTCGATCTTGTATCCATCCATACCAGTACCTATGATTTTCAATTTTTGTTCTAAGTATTTCATCAAAGTTTCTGAACTTTCAGCTGCAGAGGCTACTCTGTTATGAGGAACAAGGGTATCAGCACACTGCTTTAAAGCATTACAGGTGTAGGTTATATCTGTGGGAATACTGACTTCAACCCTATTGTAGGAAAAAATCAAACATTGATGATAAGTAGACGGTACTGCTTGCATTTCGTGAATCCATGGTCTACCTAACAAGATGTTGTAGGAGAGGAAGATCAAGCACCTAACAAATAACATCTCATCCTATAGGTCCCACCCTCATCGGCAATAGGATCAGACCCTTAGATGTTCTTTCTTCATCATAATCTTTGATTGGTATTCTACTTGTTGGATCAATGACATTATCAGAAAATCCCAACTGTATTAGTAAATTGTAGGTACAAATATTCAACCCAGCACCTCCATCTATCAAAACACGCTTGACTCGGTGCTTCTAGATCATAGCTTCAATATGCAATGGCTGGTTATGCAGATGATTCAATGAATTGTCATCTTCTTCAGAAAAAGACAGGTAGTGAGGTGAAGTCAGGTGACCTGCCATAGATTAAAAGTGACCCACATCTAAGTCTTTAGGGATGTTAGTAGTGAGCAAAGCTTTGTCCAGAATCTCTCTATGAGCAGAAGAGATTTTAAGTAGTTCAAGAATGGAGATTTGAGTGGTAGTTCGCTTTAATTGTTCAACATGTTATAACCAGAAGAAGAAGATGAAGCCATCTGTTTGGATTTAGCCGTGATTGTATCTGGTTGTTTATTTGAAGAAGTTGGTAGGTTTGACTTTGTCAATGGATTTGATGAGGTTTAATCAGGAAAGGAAGAGCTAGCTCCTTTGAGAGTAACCTTCTTTTGAGCGCGGGTTACGACATTTGCAGTTTGCATTTTATTTTGTTTATCTTTGATTATGATCATATTGCAATATTCAGATTGGGAAGATTCAATCATGTTGATCACATTGCCATTGTTGGCATAGGTGTAATTGAATTTGGCACCTCCCTTGGATTTTGAGGAATCACCCTGGTCATAAGCAGGTAAAGGATCTTCGAAGGCTTTGTGATCAACATTAGTCGTATAGTTTCCAACAACATTTTTTCTCGCATTGATGAGGTCTTGAATCTCATGTTTGAGTTTCATGCAGTTATTTGTTGTATGACCCTTGTTTCGATGATATTCACAGTACTCGCTTTCCGTCCACCATTTAGGTTTGACCTAGGATCATATGGCTTAGAGTTGTCAGGAAATGTGATCAATTCGTTTGCCAATAGAATTTTAAAAGTTGACTCATAGGATTCACCTAGAGGAGTAAAATCGTGCTTAGGTTTTGGAACCCAAGGTTTCTCTTTAAACCACTCTTTTGATTTCTTAAGTGGGTTTTCTATAGCGCTTTCAATTGCTTTGAGGGCTTGTGTTCTGCTAGTCAGGTTGAATACTATAGGTTTTGATTTTGGTTTGACATTATCAACCACTCCATCATTAACAACATTTCTATTATTATCTTTGTCGTACTTCCAGTATTTGTTCTTTTCTTTGGAACTAGAGCCCGGATGTGTTTCTTTATAAAGTGATATATCTCCTTTCCTTACAAGCACGTCTTCCATCTTGAGAGAACTATGCACCATTTTGGTGAATGAAGGGTATACTTGCATTTGGATATTATATTTCAACTCAGAAATCAAATTATTGACAAAGATGTCCATTTTCTCATAATCGGGAATGGGTCGTTAATACCTAGAGAACCTCTTTCTCCAACGCTGAAGGAAAGTAAGAAAAGGTTCTCCTATATTATGTTTAGTATTACAAATCTCGATCATTGTGACTGGATGGCGAATTTTATAGGAGTATTGTTGTAAAAACAATTCAACCTGTTCTTCAAAAGATTTAATTCCTACAAGCAGGCTTGAAAACCATTACTCCCAAACTTCTTGGAAAGAGGCTCATGAGATAAGTCTTTTTGTGCATGAAATCCATACATAGGGCACAAAATAATCAGACATGGTCCTAGGGATCTTTCCTTGTCATCATATTTATCGAACTTAGGAATTTCTGTTCTAGAAGGAAACAGGAGCATGTAAAGACTCTTCTCGAATGGAAACGGACAAATTGTATCCAAAGAATACGTCATAGGAGATTTGTCTTTGTCTTTCATTTCCTTAATCTCAATTTGTAATTCTTGTAATTGTTTTGTCACTAATTCTAGTGGAGTGTCATCTTCTTTAGTGATAAGACTTTCAACATTGTATTCAGGGGGGAGTTTAGCTCCTTGTTTGGCCAATTCTAGAAAGTGTTCTTCTTTTTCTCGGGCCATGATAATCTTCATCATCTTTCTGAAGTCTTTGTCTTTTTGACATTTTGCTATTGTATCTTCTCCATGTTCAAAAACTTCAGAATCGTTGCAAGAGGAATCACTGTCATTAGCCTGGATGCTAATATCATCACGAGCTCTACATTTATCAACCTCTTTTTCTTGTGTTTCTTCAGACATATTGGAAGATAAGGATTGATCCAAAAGTAGTTTATGTGAAGACAAAGGTTTGTCTGAGTTTTGTTGTTCAAAAGACTCGTCAAAAATTGGTTGCTCTTGGTAAAAAGGATTGGTTTGCAATGTTACTATCTCTTCCATTTTCTTGTTCTTGTTCTTAAAAGAGCTCTTGGTTCGAACAGGCATTTACAACCGATGTGACTGAGAGTCAGATGTGATGCAAATGTCAAGATTAAATCAAAGCTAGTTACGCATTTTAACGTAGCAATTAAGAAAGGTGACTAAGACTCAATGTGGTTTCAGGAATGATCTATTCTATGTAAGATGTGATCTAAGCAACCTAGGTTGATTAAGTTTGATAAGCGATTGATTGAACTAGCTGGGAGATTATTGACAAAGTCATGCAACACAACGACAGGGGTACACTATCAAGGTTGTTTATGCTCAAGATTACTATGACCAGATTTACGCTCATTGCAGACTGATTAGGCAAGTATGATAGATTTGAAAAAGCATGTAAAAAGACAGACTTCTGGACTGACGGAATAAGAGGGTCGTATGACCAAATATGACAACCCTGACGATAGTTTAGTGAGTCCTAGATGACAAAGATAGTTTCTCGTATGAGTTGTTGTTCAAACTCGCACGACAGTTTGATGCTTACTAGACAACAACTTTTCACAAACCAGAATGACTCATACGACAAAGTTCATAAGCTCAGACGACAATCTTCAGAGACAAGAACGACAATTTAAATAAGCCAGAACGACAAACTAGAAGACTCAGACAATAATGTAGGTGACTCGTACGACAATTGAGATGACTCGGACGATGAATTAAGAAGCTCATACGACAATTATGACCAAAGACAAATTTTTGACAAGGAGACAGAGTTTTTGACCACTGAATTTGATTTTTTTGGTGTTTTTGAGTTTTTTCAGTTTTTAGAGTTTCAATTTTAGCCTCAGACAAAAAACAGAGCAAACATGTAAGATCCAAAGTGACGTCAAACACATCACACTAATTCTAAGGAAATTGGCTGAGAGAGAAAACATTTGCTTGCAGACTCAAATACACACCCAATAGCTAATCAGAATATGGTCATTGAGTCTCACACAATAAATTCTCAACGTCATATTAGCCGAATCCAAAAGCTAATGGGGGCAGGAAATGGCAAGTATCTTGGGAGAGTTATTATCTCTCTTGCACAGAGATTATCCCCCTTTCAGAGGTGAATCGGGTAGCTGTTATTTTAAAGTTCGTAGCAAATATTTTTGTTCGAAATTACCCCTTAAAGTCGCGCAAGTGCGATTGAGGCCTATAGCCCGACAAGGTATCGAAACAAGTTGTAGTCACGTAAGCGTGATTGAGACCGCGAGGCCCTACAAAATGCTCGATATGAGAGATCTCAAAAGAGAAAACTCAAATAATCCCGTCCTTCGAGACTTTAATCCCAAAAGGCCTATTTATTATAGTGAGTTGGAATGCTTGGGTTTAGTTGTACTCACTTGGGTCGTTCTCACAGGGTGATTACTTTTTCCCACTATGACATGCCCGCTAAAAGGTACACAAATCTCAAACTTAGAAAAAGCTTCAAGGGTCTAGATTTCTAATTGTCTATGCAGATAAGAGCATACTTACCTACCTCTTAGATTTTTCTTCAAACACAAAAGATAGATTTGTTCATTAACCAAATAGAAATTTAAGTGCCTAAAAAATGAATTAAAGAATACATAATATTTGGTCGATTCTCTTTAGGCAACCTGCAAAACCAACGCATCAGTAGTGATATTGTTTTTGATTCTTTGACATGCGTGAGTTTGATTTGACAAATTCTTTGACAGGCATTCTATAGAAAATTAGTTAGGATGTAAAAATCTCAGGCAGACAGAAGACAATTCAGGGTTAGCGTCAGTAAAATCCAAAGCCAAGTCAAGAAAACCCTAAAAAATATTGTTTATAAAATGAGCAAATCAGAAATTCGTACGACAATTCTCATAGAGAAAAACAAGTATTCTCACCAAGCTGAATGAGTAAACCCCAAAAGAAGAGGACAAAGCAGAAACTCGTATGATGATTCCCATAGAGTCAAACGACAAATCTTAGAACTCGTCCTGTAAGCTGTAAAAACTCGTACAACCTTTTCCAGAGGCTGTACAAATGAAACCTGAAAAATAAGAAAAGATTTGCAAGGCTGAAAATTAAATTCTCGAGCCCCACGGTGGGCGCCAAAAATGTGTGTGTGCAAAGTGGATTTATATCTATATCCGAATACACAACAATTCAATTAAGTCATTAAATGCATGGTTAGTAAATCAATAATGAACAATTAATAATAAAACCATTACAAAGCGACCTATTGCTTTCTAGTAGATGTGAGTTTAGTTTTGCTCTCAGATTTCTTTATGCAACACCGTTGACTAGACGACACCTAAACGAAGGATTTAATCTATATGAGTATGAAATTTATCTAAATGGATGCAAGGTATGCTAGATATGCATGATTAAGCTAACATGATTTAAGTAATATGAATGAACATTAAATATGAAATAGCTAATATGTAATATTCTCAATGCACAAATCTCAATAAGCCTAGAGCAAAAACAGCATAATAACACTAATCTCCAAGTTCTCTCTTTTATGAGAGATGAGGGCTTGAATTTATAGAAAATCCAAAGAAAGACCAACGATTGAGATCGAATGATGATGAGTGGTCAATATTCTCCAAGAGGAAGCACAATCCAGGTGAATTGGTGTGATTGGCTACTTTCTTCAGTTTTAAAGGAAATTGAGCTAAAATTAAGATAAAATCAGAAAAAATGATTTACTCCATATTTTTATTTAATTTTGATATTTAATTGATTTAATTGATTTAATTATTTTTCTGAGATTTTTCAATTTAATTCCATTTTGATTTCTTTTCTCAATTTTATTTCTTTTTCAAATTAATTCTTTTTTTAATTATTTAATGGCAAATTGAAATATTAATTAAATATGCTAGGATATTTAATTAAATAAATAGGATAATTGATTAAAATGATTTACTTGGAATGATTAATTAATTAAATGATTATTTAATTAATATTGAATGATTTATTTGCCATGTGACATTGATGGCTGACAATTAATTAATTAGGTGCTCATGATTGATTTAATTTCCCTTTGGTTATGACATTGGTGATGTAGTCGAGATTAGGGGCCTATGGTTTAGGTGACCATTTTTAGGGTATTACAAAAATATAAAAAGAAATTGAAAAGAAAATAATAATTTTATTTTTTCACTTATTAAAAACAAATTGTTTTAAATAAATGCAAAAATAGGATTATTTAAAGCAAAAGTAATATGCCATCATGTAGGATTCGGGAAGGAGTGAGAGCATGCAGATCTTTATCTTAGTGGCTAATTTGGGCATCAGGTTTCATGCAGTTTTTAGAGAAGGAGAAGTGCCTATTCAGGGGGGTATTTTTGGCAATCCATGCAACAGAGAGTTAGACTTCAATGCATTTTCAGTTGAGGGACTATTTTTAGCAGCAGGGACTATTTTTGCCAGATTTTTACATGTGCTTTGCACGCTATTTTGGGCAAATTCACCCAAGTGTTTCCTCATGCAGTTTTTCAGTTCCAGGTTCAGCTATTTTTAGCTCTCTATTCTTAGGAGTTGTCTTCTATATACTCTCCTTCTCTCTTCATTATTTTCCTAGTTCTCTCTTTCCTCAGCATGATTGTGGACTGTTTTAAGCCCTTTCATGCTTAAGGATAGTATTGTAGCTCATTTTTTGAGTTTGTAACAGCAACAACTCCTTTGTTTTCAATAAAATGGTAGTGTTTTCCTTTTCAATACTTTTTTCATTGTGTTATTAAGTGGACGATTCAATGAATTTCTATGATTTATCTTCAAATCCTTTGATTTGTCTCATTCCATTAGAATTTGATTTTAAAAGATACATGCTAGGTGCAGGTCCTAGATTGTGTTAATTGATTTTAATGGTTTGTAGTTGTGAAGACCAATCATTTTTCCTTCAAGAAAAGCATTGGGTTCAGTCCTTTTTTAGGAAATACTTATGCATCCCATATTTTGTTGAATTGTGAAAGTTTCAAGGCTATTTGTTGAAGGTTTTGTGAGATAAGAAAGTTGCAAGTCTCAGATAATATTCGGTGCATCACCTCATAGGATAGGTTCAATTTCAATATTCCTTCTATCCTTTTTCTCAACAGAAAGTTATTGCAGGAGATTCATCATAAAGGAAGTCGGCTATAATATAGAGGTCTACTTTCACGATAGGCATACCCACGGGTCTGAAAGTATTCTCATGTTTCACAGGATTGTTGAGCTCCCAGCTTAGCATCAAGGTGAAATCCTTTGTGACAACATGACTTGATGGAATAAAGTGAGATATTGCATTTGTAATGGGTACTTGATTTGAGGAATGAGATTATTCGTTAATATATCTACTTTCTCTTTCTCTAAAATATGGCAGAGACATCTTCGAGCAAGAGAACACCAATGTTACAAAAAAGAGGCAAAAGATCCACCTTCCTTTTGTTTTGTAGCACATAAGTCCATCAATGTAAAATGATATTCTATATTTTGTGAAAAAATTGTGATGCAATGTTCAACCAATTCTCCCCACGAGCTTATTGTTGGGGGTAAATGAGAATACCATTCCAGGGCCTAACCAACAAGAATTTTATGAAACAAGCACATCAAGTATGTATCCTTGTCTGCCACTTCTATGAAGGATGTATAGAATTCTCTAATATGATCTCTCGGGTCACCTTTTCCCCTGTACTTCTCAAATTTTAGAGTTTCAAAGTTCGGGGAAAGGGCAACATATACAATGTCCAATCAAATGGGTAGGGACAAAGATCTTCCATAGAGTAACTTTTCTTCTCATTTCCAAATTGAAGATTAGTCATCTATTTCTACAAATTCTAGACTTGTTGAGCAAGAATATCTATTTGAGTCACTAACACGTTTCATGTGTAAGTGTTGTTGAAAAGACCGAAATATTGAGAGGGGGGGTAAATCAATATTCTACTCAAATTCTAAAACTGAAATAGATAATATGTTGATCTTATCTTATTCTTTTTAACCTTGAAATGAAATACAGAAATGAATTGCATAACACAACCACATAAGAAACACCAAAGATTTTTATACATGGAAAAGCCAATAAGGGAAAAACCATGGAGAGGGTAAACTCTCAAGATAATATAACTAGTTAGATGGGATTACAAAAACAGGCTCATTATCAGAGGACTCACTACCTAAAGAATTTACTGCTTACATAAAATTGACTTACTATTGGAAAAGCTTTCATGCCAAAAAGGGGTGAATTGAGAAAATTGCATCTACACATGCATCAGATCAGTTCTAGTTGAAGCTTAGATGAAATACCAATAGCTTGCAACAGATCCAGTTAAGAACCTCTGCAAAACAATTCACCAACTCACTGCACCAATTTTCTCATACGGAACCAACTCTCTAACTTTGTTGAATACCACTTTATCCTTTTATCATGCTCATCTTCATTTTTGCAACCTCCTCAATTGATATATTATAGAGAGATCTTACATGTGTATATATAAGTACAATAATAGGAATGCTCATCAAGTCGACCTAAATGATATTTACCCAAAAGATATTTTCAACGATCAAGATATACGTTACAATATAAATCTTTAATGTCGACCAAGCCCGAAATGGATACATCTTTGAAATATCAACACGCTAATAGAATGCCACAATAACTAGAGCATAAAGTAGAAAAACGGACTAAGATAAAGCATAGTTAAGACCACAACAATCACGATCCACACTAGCATTGCAAGAATCAAAACGTGAAAATCAAACCAAATGAATGTTACCATAAATCATAGAAACTAGAACATGGGAATCCTCTTATCAGTGCATATCCAAACATACATCTGAAGCATAACATCCAAAGAAAACTCTCACATCTAGATACTCATGTCTACATAATTCCAGAGCAATAGTCATAGCAAAAACTACAACAACAATAGTAACAACAAGGGTATGCAATCTATAACATACCTACCTATATTCCACTACTTTGTACACACCACTCTCATATCACACATTTGGATAACTAGTTTTGACATCAAAGACAACTCAAATAGGTTACCCCAACAATCTCCCCCTTTGTCATTGATGGCAAAGCACTTCAAAAATATTCAAAACATTTGTCAGAAGAAAAAAAATCCCCCTTAGATGGAGCTTCCATATACCAAAAATCTCCAAACATCTCCAAAATTTTCAAATCATCTCCAAAATTCTCTCCCTTTGAGATCAAGGACAAAGATGGACAAAAAATCATAATTGTATTACAAAAAAAACCCTCATTTCCACCTTAATATCCTCTTATATTTTTCTTTCAACTCAGAAAAGAAAGTCTTCCATGAGTTCATCGCCAAATGGATACTCAGCTCAAACTATCATTTTGTACAATTATGTCAAATGCATCTAATATTGAACCAGGAACATATATGTTTCACTCACACTTCTCGGCCTCAAAGAGAATACCAAAAAGATTCTCTAACTAAACTTCAACAATATCTTTCACCTTTAAGAATATACTTACCACTTTTTCTTTTTGTTTCTAATAAAATGTAAGATCTGATTGAAAGGAGTTTATCTTTCTTCTTTGTGTGCCACTAAGATCACTAAAAACATCAAATGTCATACCCAAAGAACACAACTCAGATTCAATGGAGTCAATTTTTACTTTGAATTGCTCCACATCTGTAACCCATTGGAAGTAGTCTTTGTATACTTTGCTTGCTTCTGCCACACAAGCTCTCATATTCTTTATGTCTTCTAATAATCTATTATGAGCATAAATGCATTTCTTCTCCATGTCATTTTGAATATCTTCTTTGGCAACCGAAGTCTCAGCAGACTATTTCATCTGATATTTAAGCAATTCACACAAATGATCTGACAAGATGTCTGCAATACTGTCTAGAGAAATATTGTTCCAAACCAGATAATCAACCATAATTTCCTCAATTTTGTCTTAATTATAACAAAGATGCTCAAGCCATAGTTTACCAATCTTTTTCAATCCACCATCTTCCTTTGGCAAACTTAGAATGTTATCAGTACTGCACAGATCATCTTCCTCGTCTTTTTTTTCTTTAGCAACATGTTTATCCTTAATCACAACAGATGGTTCCGAACCAACCAGAGAAATAACCTCTTATACAACTTCATTTTTTATTTTCTTCATTGATCCCAGAGGGGACAACACACTTTTTCTCTTTGAAATTTAACTACCGAAGGCACTTCCTTCAAGGATACTGATAGAACTCGGAACCAAACTAGAGAGAATCTTTTTCTTCTAAAAATCTAAGAAATATTCTTTGTATGCCAGATCTTTGTTTTCTAAACAAGCTAAGTATCTGAAAATTTGTTTTCCAATAGAAATATTTGATTTCCAAGTAAGATTTTCTTTCAGAGGTAATGATTTTGTGAAGTAAAGCACCAAACAAACAATCAAGGAACCAAACCTAAAAGGATAACGTTGTTCCTTAGTCATCTTGATGTTTTCTACCAATTATGCTCTCAACAATTCACATAAATCATAATTCTTATCTTCTCTCACCATCTGATGCGCAATGTATACTGCAATAGCCGAAATAGAACATTCTCTATTTCTGAAGTAAATTTTATATGAAACTCCATAAGAAGAATACCTCACTAATAGGTAAAAATTATTGTCAATTATGAGTGCCCATTGACCTCCTGTGATGTTGCTTAGAGTTTCAACTTCTTTGTTTTTGAATGATTTCTTTACTAGAAGGGGTCCATTATCACATAAACCAGATATGACAAAAATAGGTTCTTTCGAAATCTGATAAGGCTTGTCCAAACTCATATGATCGTCCTCGATGCAATTCAAGAGAAATTTTATCATGTCTTCATCTTTGAACCAAGGAAATTCATTTTGAAGATCTAAACCCTTATGCCCTAAATTTTTTATTTCTTGCATACCTTCATTTGACAAAGAATTTCCCAATTTCCTAATTTTCTCATGATTATACTCATCTAGATGCAAAAATTCTCAATAATCTGAACAATCGCTATCTTAGAATCCATAGGAAGATCTATGAAAAATACCTTGTGCAAACTAAGCTCTAAATCTCCTTTTTCTCTCTTCTTGCACTACTCTTCACTTTTTCTCCAACGCAAGATGCAAAAATGATCGAAACATTGAATATTTATCTTACTCGAAGTGCCTAGGGTTTTATCGCCAAAGATGTCTTATCGCAATGATGCCAGCCGAAACTTTACTCTTCTGCATAAGCAATCTACTAGAACATACATCACCAACAATATTAGCACTATCTTGTGTTGCCATAGGCATTTCCTTCTAAAAAAGGGGGGAAATTATATTTTTCATTATATTTCCCCCAGAACACAAGCTACAGATTAGTTTTTGAAGGAAGAAGCACTCATATCGGATTCGGATGTGGAGGACACAGTTGATTATTTCATTTTCCATACCAGAGCATTTTTTTTACGTTTATTTACCAGAGCCTTCTCATTCCTACAATTGTTAGCAAAATGTCCATATGTGTTGCAGTCGTAACACTTAACCTTCTAGGTAAAAGCACAATGTTGTGTCACACTTTTATAAAGGAACCGACCAACACAACTAAAATTGTTTAACTTTGACCGCATAAAAGGCATTTCTAAATTGAATTTTGAAATGATGGAAACTAATCAAATGTAAAAATATGAATGAAATTTATGTCTGTTATTTTTTAAAAAAATTAGGAAAAAAATTGATTTTTTTTATAAATTCAAATACAGATTTTTTCATTATTGGAAAATGCTGAAAAATCAGGGGTTCTAGTCGGCGTCACCGAAAAAAATGAAAATAAACTTATTCTTTTCTAAGTTTTTTTTTTCCAAATAGAGAACATATATATGCAGTGTTACAAAAAAATATTAATTTTGATGTATATTTATCTCATTATAATATTTTTAAGTCCAACATAGCTAAATTTGATAGTTTTCATTCAGAGTCACTTTTTGACTACTAAATTTATCATTAACCAAAAAAAAAATACCCTTTTCAAGAAGATTCTCTCATCTAGTGAAAAATAAATTTTTAATTTTTTTTTAATATCATTTAATTTTTTTTTTAAATTTCTAATTAGCCTCTTTTTTAACTTTAAAAAGCTACTTGCAATGTTTAATTAATAAAAAATATTAAAATTAATCAAAATACTAAAAAAATTATATGTCTAGATTTGTGACTTCAAGCTCTATAAAAAGGTATTTTTTTATTTTTGTAAAAAAATATTCCGCTTGAAGAAAAATTGACCAAAAGTAAAAAGTTTCAGAAATATAGAATTTTTCACCTCTTTTGTGCCACATCACATGACACATAGGCTAGTCTATTCGGACTCAGTCCGACCGAACTCAGTCCGGTCAGACTAGCCTTATTTCAAACTATAAAAAAAAATTGAATTTTTTTTAATGGACCCATTTGAACTAAGGGAGTCTGGCCGAACTAAGTCTAGCCAGACTCAATCCAGTCGGACTCTCGACGTCATTTTGGTGCCATGTGACGCCACACGACCCGGGGGTAGTCTGACTAGACTACCCTCAGTTGGCCCAAAGTGTGACACGGCTCCATGCTTATACTCTTCTTCTATCCTAAATTCATTGAATTTCCTTTGAAACTACACTGATTAGCTTTATGACCAAATTTATGACATGTGTGATAATGACCTTGAAAATACATATTCACATGAGATCCATTCATTACATTTACAAATAAACTATAGCTTCTATTATTGACTTGACTACTACAATTATTAGTCTTGTGTCAAAATTTTCGCATCTAAAGCATTGAATGTTTTGATTCACATTTCTTTTGCAATCTACAACTTTATGTCCAAAGTAATTGCACTGAAAAACAATAGTCATTAAATTATGAGTACCTTTAATCACTAGGTTGCCAAACCAGAGGTCTATGAGAAATAGATTCAAGAGTCTGGACTTTGTTTGCACTTTCAGTCTTTTTTTCAATCTCCATAATTTCTTTCCCTTTTACTTTTGAATAATCACCAATGAATCCTAATCCTTCTTTATCCTTGTGTGATTTCTACATTGACAATAGTTGATCCAATAATGCACTGCTTGCACTACCTTTTGCTTCTGATTTCAGCTTCAACAAATCTTGCTCTATCTTCCCATTTTCTTCACTCTTCAGATTAACTGTATTCTTCAGGGTTTCTTCCATTTTCCTGCTTTCTTCTAACTGCAATTTCAAATTCAAAATGGTCTCATTTGCTTGCTTCAATTCTTTGTTAACTTCTTTATGCCTTGCTTTGAACTTTCAGATTTGATCTCTCAACTTCCTCACACATTCATCCACTACCTTCACATTCTCTTTCAATTTCTCAACCTTAATTTCACGCTTTCAAGATCTTCAAGGGTTGTCTTCAATTCTTCATCTAGTTGATATTATCCAGCCATTTCCATAGGAGCCATCTATTCAAGTCAAAATCTCCCTCAAGCGGTTAAGCTAGCAACAAGGACCAAGCTTTGATAGCAATTTTTGAATAGATTGGAATACTAAGAGGGGGTTGAATCAATATTCTACTCAAATTCAAAAACTGAAATAGATAATATATTGATCTTATCTTATTGTTTTTAACCTTGAAATGAAATACAAAAATGAATTGCATAACACAACCACATAAGAAACACCAAAGATTTTTATACATGGAAAACACAATAAGATAAAAATCATGGAGAGGGTAAACTCTCAAGATAATATAACTAGTTATATATGAGATTACCAAAAATAGGCTCACTGTCAGAGGGCTCACTACACAGAGAGCTTACTACTCAGATACAATTGGCTTACTGCCAAAAATGTTTTCATACCAAAAAGGGGTAAACTATGAAAATTGCATCTACACATGCCTCGGATCAGTTCCAGTTGAAGCTCAAAAAAAATACCAACAACTTGCAACATATCCGGTTAAGAACCTTTGCAAAACACTTCACCAACTCACTGCACCAATATGGTCATACTAAACCAACTCTCTAACTCTGTTGCATACCACTTTATCCATTTCTCATGCTCATTTTGATTTTCGCAACCTCCTCAATTGATATATTATAAATATATCTTACATGTGTATATATATATAAGTACTATATACACCTAAAATTGGCTTGAGAAAATTAATTATTTATACATGCTATTTAATTAATGCCTAATTCCTCCATCTATAAAATTAATGCCTAATTCCTCTATCTATAAATACATTCTTTAATTTATTTATATGATTCATAGCATTTATTCTTCTCATCCTAATATCATTTCCACATCATTTACCTACTCATCTTATCATGCCACATCAAATTGTCACATCAACATGTGTCTCATATAATTGAATATTCTCAAATATTTAATTGCTCTAATATCTTCAACCAATTGGGAGGACACTTGGCATTCCTTTTTCCTCTCCATCTTCCACATAACACTTGGTTCCTCTTAAGGAAACATTGTCCACTTTTCTCTCCAACTTCTCCATCTCTAACCCTTCATCTTCTCAAATCAAATCTTGACTGTCCATCTTTGTTATCTAGGACACGAGCCTTGGAAAATCTCTAAATAAACTCTCATTTGCACAAATCAAACAAGAGGTAGCTAATAAGAATAGAGAGCATTGAGTATTCCAACATTTTTAGCAAGTAGCAAGCAATCTTTAGGCATTTTACATAACATAGCATAGTTTTTATCATCTAAGATAGATTAAGGGAGCATTCTAGCATAATGTAGATCAAATTGCATCTGATCTAGATTAATATCATACATTGTAGGAAGAATTTCTTGCATTTTGCATTCAATCTCATTCTTTAGGTTGTCATTTTAAAAGCCACAAGTGCATAAATCTGAGAGCTAATATGGCTTGATAAATCCTTGGAGATAGAGGATAATGGGACATTCACAAGAGGGTTGAGTTTGAATTCCTTTCTCTTAAAATTGCTTTCGATTTAGTCTCATTGGTGTATTTAGAGTTTTAATTTGATACACACATATTCTAGTACACATTTTTTGGCGCCCACTGTGGGGCCTTGCCATGTTTTAATATTTTATCATAGGTTTTTGATAGGTGCAGGTCTAGAGTTTCATTTCGGTACATTCAACTGAAAGTATAGCGTATTCAACATAAAGTCTGATGCATTTGATCTCTATTATTGCACATTTAACAGTTCTTATAGCACATACAAGCTCTGTTTTAGTGCATTTTATATATTGTGTAGCACATTTAATAATTAATTTGGCATATTCAATATCTATATTAGTGCCTTTGAAACAGAATCCAGAATTTTTCTTATCAGTGCTTTTGTCTATTTTGTAGGTGAAATTCCAACAATTGAAGACCAAATAGAGAAGAATTCAAACTATTGACAGGGTGTTACAAGACCTAGCATTGAGGTCTTTTCAAAATAATTGTTTATTTCTTTTATCTACATGCTTAAAATAGGCACATAGCTTAAGTAAAGGGTTAATTGAGCATTGTCTATCGTGCTTGTAAAGTGATAATCATATGCTCTCCCCTTAATTTGGTGACCAAAAATCCAAACTCACTCTTTCGATTCATTGCATTAGGATAACACCTTTTAGAAGGTTTGCCTCTCAGGAAGCCCTTAAGGCCAAGTGAGAGGGAATGACCTAAAAGTGGGAATGGCTAAAGCCAAGTTATTCCAACCCACTATAATGAAATGTGGTTGTGATAAAAATTACATCCAGTGGTACTGTTCACTGATAACCCTCCCCCAGTATCCTTGTGATGCATAAAGCCTTTGTTTTAAAGGTTGGGAGGCCTCTTGAGGGAGTTTATCATTGATGCACTAAATGAAAACCCTTTTTATGAACCATAAGTGTAGGATCGAGTCAGTAACCAAACATTATAATATCACAGTGCAAGGGTGGGGAAGAATCCACCCCTAATAAGTCACCATAAGGCTCCCAAGAAAACAATCCAATTGAGGAGAAATTTTCTTTGAGTCAACATCTGGCAAAGGTAAAAAATGGGCGCACCTTAGGGTGTGACACGGTTGTTTGAGCTAAGAGAGATTCCAAGTTGTGAGTTATGATATTATAATGATCCTTGAGAATAGGAGAGTCTGATTGATGCGTCTTCAATTATTCAAAACCTATGGAAATCATTGGGGTTTGAAAAGATCCTATAACATACACTTGATGTTTAGATTAGCAAAAAACCACTGATTGTTCATGTTTGCTTACTGTGTTTTGTCAAAAATCATAAAATCAACCTACAAAAAAAAAAAATTAAAAAAAAAAAAAAAAAAATCAAATAAATCATTAAACTTAAAAAGGTGCAATAAAAGCAAGTGGTAAAAACCTAGAAACATGCGTTATTTGTGATAGATCGCCTCTTCCATCTATTGGTACATATGTCATGCATCCACATCTTGCCATTATACATATTCGTAATAAAGCCTTGTGTAAATATTCAAGCATTGCAAACAACATCTCACCATGGCTTGGAGATCATTGTAAATATCCACAATAAAAGGTTTGTTTATGGACTGGGGGCAAAATCCTAAACCTAGTTAAGGAAATCCACTTTTATCTTAAACCAATAGACAACCAAATAGCAAGACTGACATCGCAAAACAAAGATCGTGAAAATTGATGATAAGTATTAAAAACGAACTCTGAACACACGTGTAAAAATAAAATAGAAGTTAAAGTCAACTAACAAGATGATTTTATCTAACAAATGACATGAAGAAGCATAAATGTTTATCTAGGGTATCTTGTTTTTTGTTATCATGTTTCCTAAGCAACTCAAGGATGTCATCGACTAGTGGAGAAAGGATAGGACACGATATTCTCTTTATTTGTCATTTGTGAGTTGATCTTTAGACATATGTGAATGGGTCCAAAGACAAGATCGACGAAAGGATTGTCGAGGATCTTTCCAATTTAAATCTAAAAAGGATTAACTCTTGTTTGTTTAACACAAGCAATTTACTCGGGTCATCTCGGTTAATTATACCTAGATACTTGTAAAACTTGCAAAATCAAAACCCATGTAAGAAGTACTCAGGTCATCATGGTTCAATTATAACTTGATATTTGTACTATCTTCCAACATTTTTAAGCTTAGTGATGATAAAAAGCACAATGGGCTAACCAAAGGGATGGCTTTGTTGCATGCATTATTAGGTTTTCATTGATTAGATTAAATTACATTCACATTACATATCATTAAATAGTTTTTCCATGGCTTGATATCCTAAGTTCTTTATCCTTCAGATCCTTATCTTTCTTATTGATGATTGAGTACACTTGGTATTAACAAAAACATTCTCAGCATATCATTGCATTTAGCTACATTTCAAATTATTTGCATTCATAATCATTCATTTAATTATTGCACAATACATTTCATTTTAGTTGCATTCATTAATTAACATCAGTGCATCATCACATTTCATACGATGACATTTACATAGGATCATTGCATCATTGCATAAATCACATATAGGTAACTATCACACTTCATCATGTAGACATATCACATCATTGCATGAGCATAAGCATCATATAAAATATGCAAATAAGCATCATCATCATCAATATATAAATACCACTGAGTAATCATAACCATGTATAAATTTCATCAACATTTCATTACCATATGTAAATAAGCATCATCACATGTCCCATATAATTATCATATAAGCATATTAGAAGAAAACCATATGCATACATCTCAATCAAATAGGCATATCACATCATCATCTAAGCATACAGAACATAAGTCGCATGCATCCATCAACCATGTAAATAAAGCATAAATCATGTAACATATAGAATGCATCCAACCACTTGCTACATATCATATGATTAAACAATAATCAATATCCAAGTGTATAGTGATGTTAAATATATAAGAGAGATACATCTCAAGCCAAAATGAATCATCGAGTGTCTACAAGAGCATGTATACATCAAAAAAATAGAGATCTAAGATGTACTCTCTCCAGACACTGTCAGCCTACCGAAACCTCCTACTTCTCCCCTAGATGGACCAACATCTGGATCTTTGCTTGATGGATCCCTGCAAGGTGGACCAGTGACACCCCTACTCTTTATGCGAGACCGACTCCGTCCAGATCTAGTCCCAGAAACCTTTGCATGGATAGGGGCACATTGACCACCATGAATGGTATCCTCATATAACTTTTGATCATACTCAACCTCCTTGGTTGAGTACTGGATCTCTCGAATGGTCTCTGTAGTAATGGTCCCATCAATAATCCTCCTCAATCTATCTAGGAGGGCCTCAACGTGTCCATAATGCTCAATAGTTGTATCTCTCTCAGTTTGTAGTTGAGTAGCCTGTCCTTGTAGCTGAAACCCATCTTTGTAGTTGTTGAACCATGCTCTATAATGTAGCTATCTGTCTCGATTACTACTGTGGTGGCACTATAATTTGCACTATCAGTTGTCACAGTCCTAATTTCTACTAGGATGGTTGAGGATCCCGAGCTACCTATAATGGAACATACTGACGACGAACCAATGTCAGAGGCCTATGCGACCTCCTCCTTTGAAATAATGGTTGTTGCTTAGACTCCTTGTCCCCACCAACCTCAACATCCCTCCCTCTACCTACCCTCCCCCGCATCCACTCTCCCCACACCTCTCCTAATATCTCCTCTCCCCATCCTCACATCCACTCTCCCCTCGCCTCAACCACCGTCACCACTACCTCCATCTTCTAATCTTCGTCTCTGTCTCCTCTATCGAGGTCTATCCTCATCATCAACCTCCTTTAATGTAGGTATCGAATCTCCTGGACCAGTCTACCTAGGAAAAGAATGCTCCACCAGATACTAAGAATACTATGGTGTTAGGCCCTGATCTAAGATATCTCATCTCATGTCCCAAGTTGAATAAGGGAGTGCATAAAACTCTGCTCTAGTTACCTCAAAAGACAAAGAATTACCCCAATCTTCTCTATCCTTGTGTGTTCAGGCATACATGGCAGAACCCTGAGGCATACCTTGGGTTAGACCATACTGCCTCCACACATGAGTCAAACTAAATCTCTCAACAATGTAGGGTGTCCGACCAATCAAATACTAGGACTGACAAAGATATGTTATCTCTATATCATCCTCTTGTCGGACCTCACAATCGAGATAAGGCCTCCATGTCACACTGTCCAAATCATCCCAAACCCGTTTGCAATACTCTAGTTTTCCTAACATAGGCTGGGAAATTATACTGCCATTGGCATGAATGTAAGCATGTCTGGGTGGCCATGATTGAACTGCAATTGGGCATGTCACCGCTATATGTTCTCAGGCTCGTATCTTTAATAATGTAACTCCTACTAATAGACTGACTGCCTCATCATATACTACCTGATGTAAATCATGATAAAGGTAGGCCAACATGCAGACCCCCCATGCCATACTCTCCAAAATATGGCCCCATCCCACCACCAATCTATGAGATCTCCTTTTAGGACATAAGAATCCTCCTACCAAATCAGCTAGTATAGACGACAAAGGCTCATAAAACTCCACCATGTCCTCCCAAACAACATCAGGCCCCTTAATCTCCTCATCTCCAAAGATTCTCCTTAATGCATCTACACCCCCATCTCATGATGATCATACTAAACCAACTCTCCAGTCAAAGGGATGCGAAGAATCTTATACACATCCTCCAGTGTGATAGTCATCTCTTTGGTAGGCAAGTAGAAAGTGTTGTGATTTCTATGTCATCTCTCAGTTAAAGTAGTTACTGTAATACCCTAAAAATGGTCATCTAAACCATAGGCCCCTAATCTCAACAACATCACCAAGGACCTAACCAAAGGCAATTAAATCAATCTTGAGCACATTAATTAATTCTTTAATCATCAAATATTACATGGCAAATCAATTACTCAATATTAATTAAATATTTATTTAATTAATTAAATCATTCCAAGAATATCATTTTGATCAATTATCCTATTTTAATTTATTAAATATCATAGCATATTTAATTAATTAATAAATTTGCCATTTAATCATGCAAAAAAGGAATTAATTTATTACAAAAGAGGAATTAGTTACAAAGCAAGAGTTAAATTGAAAATAAAATAAAAGAATTGAATTGAGAGAGAAATCAAACTTAAGATATTATTTCTTTTTCTAAATTGAGAACTTGAAATCTAAAAAACAATTAATTGAATTATTAATTATTCTCTAAAATTGGAACTCCAAGCTTTTTAGAAAAAGAAGTTCAGTTGCATTGAAAAGACTCTTTTCTTGAATAAATCAAAGAATTATCTATTTTTATCACAAATGCATGGAATTAATTAATTCTTATTTCTAATGCAACTTGAACTTCTTATCTGAATGCATTTCAATTAAACTATAATTGGAATCTATCTCAAAGTTGACTAAACTTGATTTCTTAATTATTCAATTAATTCTAAATTGTGTTTTTTTGTCTCTCTTGTAATTCTCTATAAATTCAGCCTTCAGCTCTCATTCAAAACACCCCAGAGATTTTTGAGAACATGCTTGGAGATTATTATTATGTTGATTTTGCTCTTGAGTCATTGAAGATATTGTGTTTTTTTTTATTACTTGCATCTTAGTTTAGCCTTTTTTTCATTATTGCTTTATTCCATATTGCTTGAATCCATATTGCTTGAATTCGTTATTGCTTGAATCTTTCATCCATCTTGCATCCATTTTAGCTTAATATCATGCTCATATATATTAAACCCTTCATCTTGGTGTAGTCTAGTCACTGGTATTGCTTATAAAAATCTGAGAGCAATCTTATACTCGCATTTTTTAGAAGGCAATTAGTCGCTTTGTTATGGTTTATTATTTATTAATTATTGATTTACTAACCATACATGTAATGACTTAATTGAAGTGTTGTGCCTGCAGCTATCAGACTCTTTTCACTTTTTCACACACACATCTTTGATGCCCACCATGGGACAGAAGACTACATTTTTTCGGCCTCCAAGACTAACTTTTTATTTTTGTTATTTTTCTAATTTTTGACTTTTTGGATTTTCGTCTGTACAGTCTCTATGTAATATCGTACGACATTTCTCATAGGCCAAAATGACAAACTGTAGGTGTCGTACAAACTGGAATCCTGTATCGTACGATCTGGTAAATACTGTCATACGATTCTGTATTTTTCCTGGTTAAAAAGAGAAAAAAAGCAAATTTTATGACTCTGGTTTTCTGTTCAAATTGATTATACTAACAACTGACTCTGGTTGTTTATCTGTCTATCTTATAATTTTTCACATCCTAATCAGTTTTTGCATAACACTTGTCGAAGAATATGCTTGTCACACAAAGACAATATGACTACTGATTCGTTGTCTTTGCAAGTTGCCTAAGAAGAATCAACCAAACATCGTGTATTCTTTAAATTCATTTTTAGGCACCTAAATTGATATCCGATTAAAGAACAAATCTGTATTTTGTGTTTTAAGTAAATTCTGAGAGGTAGGAGAGTATGCTCTTGTCTTTTTAGACAATCAGAAATCCAGACCCTTGAGGCATTTTCTTTGTTTGAGATTTGTACATCTTTAGCAGGCCTGCCCTCTCGAGGAGCTTAAAAACTCTTAAAGTCGTTACGGCCGGTGTGAGGGGAATGACCTAAGTGGGAATGGCTAAATGCCAAGTACTCCAACCCACTATAAAATAAACATGATTTGATGAAAATCAAGTCAACGGCAGTGCTCGGGAATAGCTCTCCTCAGTACCTTCGAGTATATTGAACCTTGGTTTTCAAGGCTAGGAAACCTCTTAATTGAGTTTATACCTCGACACGCTGAATGGACCCCTTACTAGATCCAATTAAAATTAGAAGCTACCCAGTTCACCTCCGAAAGAGGGATAATCTTTGTGCAAGAGAGATAGTAACTCTCCCAAGGTACTTGTCATTTCATGCCCTCATTAGCGTTTGGAGTCAAATAATACGACGTTGAGAATTCATTGTGTGAGACTCAGCGACCGTATTTTGATTAGCTATTGGGTGTGTACCTAAGTCTACAAGCAAAGGTTTTCTTCTCTCACCAAATTTCATAGGGTTTTCATGTTGTGATTGGAGTTATTATTCATATTACATGTTTTCTGTGTTTTCATCCCTCAAACTAAAACTGAAATACCAAAAACTAGAGAAAACAAGAAACAACTCAGTGATCAAAAACTATGTCCATGTCAAAACTAGTCTGTCCTAAGTCAAAATTATGTCCAAAACTAGTCTATCCTAATAAAAAAAATCAGTCCATCTCAAAATTGGTCATACTCGGTTGTCATACTCAGCTATTGAAAACTCAGAATTTAGTCTATGTCCTATGAATAGTCATACGAATCTAATCATTTATCATCCTGCTTCATATCCTGTGTCGTATGAGTCTGATTATTTATCATCTGAGCCTCAATACTATGTCGTACAAATCTTAAAATTTTGTCATCTGATGTTGAATCTTGTGTCGTACAATAAAACATTGCACTGAATAGTTTGTCGTCCTAAACATACCCATCTTTCGTACGGTACTAGGTAGCAACTCGTACGAAACACTATTGTTGTCATCCAGAAGCTATTGAATTATCTTCCGACTCATTAAAACTTGTCGTACAAATCTCTGATTTTGTCATAACAGAATAGTCAAACTTGCCTAAAACAAATCTACAACGAGCATAATACTGGTTATCATCATCCTAAGCATAAACAGATCAAGACAGTGTACCTCTGCCATTTGTGTTGCACGATTTGGTCGATCATCTTTCAGCTAGTTCAAACAACTACTTATCAAACTTAAATCACTTCGATAACATCTTATACAAGATATATCATTCCTAAAACCAAACTGAATCTTAGTCACTATTATCAAATCAACTTAGATAAATATCTTATACAGGATAGATCTTTCTAGAAACCAGACTAAATCTTAGTTGCTTCTCTCAAACAAATACGTTAAGCGAACAACTAGCTCTGAATTTGACCTTGACCTCTGCATCACAAACAACTTTAGGTCACACTAATCCATAAAAAAGCCTACTCAAACTAGGAGTTCTCATAAGAAAGATGTCAGAGGCAAAGGGAAACCCTTTTCATATAAAGATAATCCATTTTATGAAGAGGATCCCCTGACTGATAAACCTTCATCATTAGAGAGACCAGTTTACGATCAACCATTATCTCCCACTATACATAGAACAAAACAAAATGACGAAGACAACCTCAGTATTCATGAAACCGATAATGATTCCTCATCAAGTGAAGCTGAAGATTCTGAACCTCTAGAAAAAGATATCCATAAATGTCAAAAGGATAAAGATTTCCGAAAAATGATGAAGGCTATCATGGCTAGAGAAAAAGAAGACTATTTTCTAGAACTAGCAAAACAAGGTGCCAAACTTCCCACTGGATATGACGTTTAGACTCTCGTCACTAAAAAGGAAGAATCGCCTATAATGATGGTCCATAGACAATTACTAGCTTTACGGATTGAGATCATAGAACTAAAAAACAAGCATAAATCCCCAAAACAATATTCTTTGGAGACAATATACCCATTTACATTTGACAAAAACCTATACATGCCTCCATTCCCTTCACGAGTTGAGATCCCAAAATTTGACAAATATGATGGTACCTCATATCCTCAAGATCATGTTAGGGAATTTTGTGCTGCCTATGTGGAGTTCACGCATGATCAAACATATCTCATGCGCCTTTTTCCAAGGAGTTTGGGAGGACAAGCTATGGAATGGTTATCAAGTATACGTAAAGGAATAAAAACATTTGAAGAACTAATCCAACTGTTTTTACAACAATTCTCATACAACATTCAACATCCTATGACTATGATCGAGCTTTGCAATACTAACCAGAAAACAGGGGAGCCTTTTCTTACTTTCCTCCAACGTTGGAGAAAGATGTTCTCTAGGTATTCACGACCTATCCCAGATTCTAAGAAAATTGATATAATTGCCAACAACTTGGTCCCATAATTGAAATATAGTATCCAAATGCAAGTACACCCATCATTTAACAAAATGGTAGATAATGCTATCCGAATGGAAGATGTGCTTATAAAGAAAGGAGATATCACGCCTTGGAAAGAAACACAACCAGGATCTAGCTCTAAAGAGAAGAACAAGTATTGAAAGTATGGAAAAGACAACAATAAGAATGTTGTTAATGATAGAGTAGTAGACACTGTTAAAACTAACTCAAAGCCCACAATATTCAACTTGGCTAGTGGCACACAAGCACTCAAAGCAGTTGAAGCTGCAGCAAAAAATCCTCCAAAGAAAACAAAAGAGTGGTTCAAAGAGAAACCTTGGCTTTCCAAACCTAAGCGTGATTTCACTCCTCTTGAAGAATCATATGAATCTACTTTCAAAACTCTATTAGCAAACAACTTGATAATGTTACCAGATAATTCCATGCCATATGATCTGGAAATCAAACCAAAATGGTGGAGAGAAAATGAGTATTGCGACTTCCATCAAAATAAAGGTCATAACACAAACAACTGCATGAAGCTCAAACATGAGATTCAAGATCTCATAGACGCTGGTAAAATTGTTGTTGGGAATCACCCAACCAATGTTGATCACAAAGCATTTAAGGACCCTTTACCTGTTTACGAACGAGGTGAATCCTCAAAGACCAAAGGAGGTGCCAAAGTAAATTATACTTACACCAGCAATGACAATGTTATCAACATGATTGAGCCTTCCCAATCTAAATATTGCAATGCGATTATAATCCAAGATAAACAAAATGAATCATGATATGCAAGAGCTATGACTCGTTCTCAAAAGAAAGTAACTCTCCAAGGAGCTAGTTCTCCAACTCCGACTCAAACAACGTCAAACCTACTAGCCTCATCAAACAAACAAAAAGAATCAACATTTGATAAATTTAAAAGGCTAACTTCATCATCATCCTCTAGATATAGCATTATTGAACAATTGAAAAAGACAAATGCTCAAATTTCCATCTTTGAATTACTAAAAATATCTTCTACTCAGAAAGAAATCTTGGACAACACCTTGCTCACCACTAATGTTCTAAAAGATTTAGACATTGATCGGTTTCAGTCTATGGTGGGTCATCTGACTTCACCTCACTATTTGACCTTCTCTGAAGAAGATGACAACTCGCTAAATCATCCACATAACCAACCATTGCATATTGAAGCCATGATCCATAAACACAGAGTTAAACGTGTTTTGATAGATGGAGGCGCGGGGTTGAATATTTGTACTTACAGTTTGCTTACACAACTAGGATTTTCTGCAAATGTCATTGATCCGGTCAAGAAAATAACAATTGAAGCCTATGATGAAGAAGAAAGGACCTCTAAAGGTCTAGTATCATTACCAATCAGGGTGGGACCTATGGAAAGAGATGTCCTTTTCCAGGTACTTGATCTTCCTCTGTCATACAATATCTTACTGGGCAGGTCGTGGATTCATGAAATGAAGGCAGTTCCATCAACATACCATCAATGCTTAAAATTTCCTTATAACAGAATTGAAGTCAATATTCATGCTGATACAAATGTCACTTGTAATGCATTGACAAAAGGTGTTGATACCTTTGTGCCTCATAATAGGGCAGCCTCTACAAATGAAAATCCAGAAACACTGATGGAAGACTTAGAAAAGAAATTGAAGATTACAAATACCGACATGGATGGCTACAAGATAGAACCGGTACTTCCATTAGTCTCTCTCCCTCCATCACCAAAATAGTTGGGCAAACCATCAGAGGCTATGAAAATACAGACTTCAACTCCGAATATCATATATGATGGTCTTTTTGTACAATCTTCTACTTCCCTGGTAGATGAAATAGAAGAGGATGTTGTTCTAAAATAGCTTTTTAAGGAAGATAGTGAAAACAAAGAAGTACGAAATTGTGATATTTACTCAACACAATATGGTCTAGGCTACAAAATGATTCAACGCATGGGATATTCAGGTACGGGTCCCTTGGGCAAACATCAAGAGGGTATTATTGAACTAATTCAGCTGCAAACAAAATCAATAAATGATAAGGTTGGACTGGGGTACAATCCAAAAAAGACATCAAACCAAAAACATGCTTCTAAGTCTAAGTGGCAGAAAAGGATATTGCCTTCAACATTATAGGAAACAAACACTCAACAAACTCAAGCAGATTGTGTAAAAGAAAAAGAGGAATCAACAATCAAGAAAGAAGAAACAGTCAACACTCAAGCTCTGATGGTGTCAGCTACAACAATACAAGGAGTTGAAGTCCCAGAGGATATAAGAGATGAAGTAGAAAGAATCAGAGAATTGTTTGCACCACTAAAAGTTCTAGTCACATACACTGGTAGGCAGTAGGTAGATGATTCAGAGACTTACTCAAACAAGTATGAATGGGGTCTAGACCACCTCTCAGATACATCCAGTACAGAAACTCCAGAAGAGTCTAGCGGTATCATAGATGATACTCAAGAGTTGATGCACTTAAAGCTAGAAAAGGAGATATAGGAAATCAGACTAAGAAGACAAGCAGACTATGAACAAGGGCTCAAGGAAGGAAGAATACCAGAAAGTTTTTCATCTATTATATACCCCTCTAATAAAATGGAACAAATCAAGTATGGGTTTACACAAGAAGAATTGGAAGCTACAGAAGTAGAACCGGCCATCAATCCAGAGGAATCTGAATGGAGTAGACGACAGGAAGTCACAGAACCATCAAGCTCATGTCAATAGGTCTGTCAGATACAAATGCTAAATGAGACAAATCTTGAAGGAACTTGCAACATTAAAGATGTTGGTGTTGATACCATACATATACTCACTAAATCACTTGAAGAAGACTCAAAAACTTCATCTGATGACTCTGACAACAGTCCCATTCTTGACAATATCTACTCAACATCCAACTCTGAATCATCTAATGTAAATGATGAAAATCTATCTACTGATCTTACTGTTGTCGAACCACAGTACGAAGTCCAGTCTGGCGTAGAGAATGATGCTACAAGTATGTCTATTGGATTAGGTCAACTAAATATTAACGTGCACTTTAATAATCATGTTCTGACTCTTCCTAGTCTCGAGACATTTACGCAAGGTATCCTTCTGGAACTCGACTTTTCGATCCACAGTTGTGATGAAAATACCATGAACTCCCTCGAACCTGTCCAAAATTTATCCATAGTACATCCAGAACTAATTGATTGTACTTTACAAGACCAGCCCATGAATATACCTACTTTTGCCAATGACTATACGCTAGCCTATTATCTCAATGCAGTTGAACCCATGTACTCTTTCGCCAATAAATAGAGTGAAAACATGACCGAAACAGATATCAAGTATCTTAGTCGCAAAAATCAGAAAAATAAAAATAATAGATTTGATGGCGAAAACCACATTGTGGCGGTATCAGAATCTAAAAAAGAGAAAATAAAGGACGTACCTAAGGGTGAAAACCTCTCTGAGGCACCCGAAGGTGAGATACTTGATATACTACCAAGTCACTTCTAGGAAAGGTCTTCTATATTGATCGAGCCAACTTAGCCAGTGAACATTGGGAGTCAAGAGACACCACACATCATTCATGTAGCTCAATCACTATCAGCAAAAGAATTGAAAGATTTCTCTCATCTCTTTTCAGAAAAGAAGATCAATTTTGTATGGACGTACTCTGATATGACAGGCCTGGATCTTGACCTTATCATGCATCATCTTTCTATCACACCAGGAGTTAAACTAGTCAAGCAAAAACTCCATAAGATGCACCCTCACGTGGCACTACTAGTCAAAGTTGAGTTAGAAAAACTGCTAAAAGATGGATTTATCAGAGCTATAGACTATGCGGAATGGATCTCAAACATAGTACCTATGTCAAAGGCAGATAAATCTATTAGGGTTTGCATAGACTTCAGAGATCTCAGCAAAGCTTGTTTGAAGGATGACTTTCCATTACCAAACATTGATATGATAGTCGACATGATTGTTGGATATGAGATGTACTCACTAATGGATGAATTCTCTAGCTATAATCAGATCAAAACAGCCCTTGGAGATCAAGAAAAGACAGCTTTCACCTGTGCATGGGGAACCTTTTGCTGAAATGTCATGCCATTTGGGCTGAAGAATGTAGGAGCAACTTATCAAAGAGTAGTAACAACTATATTTCATGATATGATGCATAAGAATATGGAAGATTATGTTGATGACACTTTGGTAAAGACTATGAAGAGATCCACGCATATTCAAGAGCTAGGCCCTATACTAGATGGAATGGAAAAATTTGAACTCTGGCTAAATCCAAAAAAGTGTGCATTCGGAGTGACATCTGGTAAACTACTTGGCTACATCATTTCAAAGAAGGGAATTGAGGTTGATCCTGAGAAGGTCCAAGCTATAATGGAAATGTCACCTCCGAAGAATATCAGTCAAATGAGAAGTTTACAGGAACGTCTCCAATCAATCAAACGCTTCATTTCTTAGCTGGTAGACAAAGCTCAACCTTTCACAAAAGTATTGAGGAAAGGAGTAATATACAACTGGGATCGAGAATGTGAACAAAACCTTCAACAGATCAAAGAGTATCTGTCCAATCCACCAATATTGATGCTGCCAATTCAGGGAAAATCATTGATCTTATACATATCAGCCACTAATTCATCATTGGGGGCACTTCTGGCACAACATAATGAAAATAAAAAAGAGAGAGTTATATATTACATCAGCAGAACATTGGTGTCTTATGAAATGAACTACATTATAATAGAAAAAGCATGCTTGGCATTAGTCTTTGCATCACAAAAATTGAGACACTACATGTTAGCACATTCAGTCAAGCTGGTGGCTAAAATTGATCGGCTCAAATATCTTCTCAACAAAGCAACACTTATAGGAAGATTGGCAAAATGGGTCATGATCCTTACAGAGTTTGATATTGAATATGTGGAACACAAAGCCATCAAAGGAGAGGTAATTGTAGATCAACTTGTTGAAGCTCCACTTGAAGACATTCAACCACTGCATATAGAATTTCCAAATGAATCAATAATGCACCTTACTCAACAACCCTCGAAGATGTTCTTTGATGGGTCTTTCACTCAAAATGGTTTTGGTGCTGGAATACTATTTATTACTCCTCAGAAGTATTCAATCCCAAAGTCTTATAAGATTTTGTTCCCTTGCACAAACAATATTACAGAATATGAAGCTTTGGTAAATGGGATCAAGCTAGCTATTGAATGGAAGGTTCTGGAGCTACATATCTATGGAGATTCTCAGCTAATTATCAATCAAATCAATGATACATATCAGAATCGAGATGAGAAACTGATGCCTTATAAGAGAATGGTTGATGATCTCAAGAAGTATCTTACTTTTGTATCATTCCAACAGATCCCCAGATCAGCAAACAGAGCAGCAGATGCTATGACCACCTTGGCGTCTATACCTGAGTTACAAGAATCCAATTTTCTCTTTGAATTCCTAGTGGAAGAGTTACATTACCCTGCCTATGATTCTTCTGAGACCCAAATAGTCTATTCTATTATTGGACATGACTCATCCCGATATAGCCACATTTACTCTTATCTATGAGACCAAATTATCCCTAAAATCTTACCCATAATGAGAAAAGGAACCTAACCTGAAACGCTTCATGATACGTCATCATTGCTAATGATTTGTTTAGGCAAAGTTTGGACGGTACATTGCTTAGGTGTCTAGAAACTAAAGAGTCTAAACATGCATTATCAGAAGTCCATGAAGGTATTTGTGGATCTCATTCGAATGGTCTTACTTTAGCACGGAAACTACTAAGGGCTGGCTACTCCTGGCTAGGCATGGAGAAGGACACTATAAAGTTTTCTAAAACTTGTGAGAAATGTCAGCTACATGGAAATCTCATACATGCTCCAGCAAGGGATCTCATACCCTTCATCACATGTTGGCCTTTCCAGCAATGGGCCTTTGATCTCATTAGTCAGATCTATCATGCATCATCCAACAGACACAAGTTTATCATAACTGCCACTAAGTACTTCACTAAATGGGTAGAAGTGGTTCTACTCATCAAAGCAACCGGTAAACAAGTAGCTCTATCCATTCTAAACCATATCATTTGCAGGTATGGGATACCTTCGTCCATCATGACTAACAATGGAGGACAATTCAAGAATAAAGATCTGGATGATCTCTGTGAGAAATTCAAAATTAGACAACACTGGTCATCTGTATATTACCCTCAAGGTAATGGAAAAGCTAAGGCATCTAACAAAAACCTGTTGACTATCTTACATAAAATAGTAAACAAATCTGGGAAGGATTTGCATCTGCAACTCAATCCTGCATTATGGGCTTACAGAACAAGTATCAGAACACCTACTGGGTCTACACCTTTCTCTTTAGTGTATGGGTCTGAAGCAGTATTACCTATTGAAGTGGAAATACCATCTCTAAGAGTTTCTTTCCAAGTTCTTGTTACTGATGAAGACTATAGGATATCTAGATTGCAAGAACTCGAATTGTTGGATGAACGTCGACAAGTGGCATTTGATCATCTCAAAGTGTATCAAAAGAGAATGTTCAGAGGATATAACAAGAAGGTTTGACAAAGATAATTTCAGGTTGGTGACCTAGTTCTGAGAGAATATCCTAAAAATCAACAGTTTCGAGACAACAAAGGGAAGTTTGAACCCAACTGGCTGGGTCCCTACATCGCTACTGTAGTATTTGGCTCTGGTGCCTATCAGCTCTCAACATCAGAAAGAGAACAACTCCGTGAATTGATTAACGCCATCCATTCGAATAAATTCTTCACTTAGCATTCTCTACTCCAACACTCTGTACAACTGAAAAATGTCCTGGAAAAAAAATAAATAAATAAAAAATAAAATAAAAATAAAAAACTCTAAAAAAATAAAAATAAAAATAAAAACTCTAAAAAAATCATAAAGTCCTAAAAAAAAAATGCCCTGGTGAAAACTTGGTAAACAGGCACCTTGGTAAAAAAGTAAAAAAAGAATCTCTGCCAAGTAGGTGAAAACCTGGCAAACAGATGCCTCTTGTACTCAACTCTCCATCTATCAACTCAACATTGGCATTTCCCGCTTTCATGTATCTTTATTATCGCTTGTACATATTTCGGTCATATTTGTGACATCCTGGTTCGTTGGAACCCTCATGGCTTGAAACTGATTAATGTCCTAGTCTTAGGTTAATCGACAGAGCACATTATATGTCCTAAGCAGTATCAACCAAGTCATCTTTCCATCAGTGAAACCTGGTCATCCACTCTGAGTCAATCACCTATCTCCTAACTACCGAAGAGTTTTATCATTGAGTACACAAGCAAAACAACAAAATTGAAAACAATCACTAAACAGTTTGAGCTATGAATGAAAATTTACTTTGTATGTTGTCTTTTATATTGATTTTCTATTATTATCCCTCTGAGTAACTCAAGGAAGTCTATCTTGACTAAGAGGAGCAAGGATTGGGGGCATAATATTTTCTTGGTTTTCTACTTGTAGGAATGATTCTGATGATCTAGAAACATCTAATAAGCTGGGTGTCTGTGATAAGAGCCTTCACATTAAGGTGAAATCGCCACACATACCTCGACTCCGCTTACTTGAATGCTACAGGGAGGTTCTCATCATTTCTTTGTCTGTTTTGAGGAAATTTCTTTATCATGCAATCTGGGTCCCTATGTAATCTGTCCAAGGATATGAATGAAAAAAAGGGTCATTGTGGACAAGATAATTAATATTGCACATGAAAAGAAAGGAACTCTAATCTGCCTGTTGTGTTTGTTATGCTCAGTGATGAAACTTAAGCATTTTAAATCCAGTGACTAGGTTTAGGTTGCATCTCATTTTGCATTTCATTCTGTATTTTGTGAATTTAGAGTGATTTCGTTATGGTAATAATCTCTTTATATTCTAAATGAGAGTTGGATGCATCATCATTTCTTAGCTAAGTGGTCTCTTTTTCATCGTTTCTCCGATCGAGTACTTGTGTATTGAGATGTTAGCTGCATACATAAGCATTTTATATAAAAAATGGGTGTGTCTACAAAAAATCTCAGAGTTACAAAAAGAATATCTAGCTCTTGACCTCTCCCTCATCGCCTGGTGGAGGAGGTGGAGCCTATTGACCAGGATCCTGACGAGGTGCTCATGCTCCCTTTGACCATGCCATGTACTGCGAGTAGGGTACAACCTATTGCGCTACAGGAACAACTACGTTGTAAGCTACAACGTAATAAGTCGCTCGACTGGTCTGGTGCAAAACCCCCTACTGAAGAGCATGTCGCTCTGCCCTCATCGTCGTGACCTAACGATCGTGCTCTGCTTTGAGCTCCACAAGCTGATGATCTCGCTCAGCCCTAAGCTCTACTAGCTGTCAATGTCACTTTGCCAGCTGAGTTTGTGCCACTATCAGTTGTGACTGCAGATCCGCTAGGCATGCTCTCATCGACCGTGCTGCATCGACCCCCTGCTCTCTCGCAGGCTCTCCACCTCCATCTCCACCTCCAACTCCACCCTACTCCTCCCATCTTTGCCTAACCTTTCTCGGAGCTACTCACTCCTCCTCACCTCCACCCTCAGGCACCCTTGCTTCGTTCAGTCTCACACCCATTACCCCAAGGGATCCACCCTCTCCCCTCTGCTGCCTACCTCCAGTTGGAAACCTACTGCTGCTAGCACCAGTATTGCCACCTATCCACCTCGGAGCCTCAGCTCTCTGTCCTTTTCTCTATCCCTGTCCCTGTCCCTGTCCCTATGCGGAGCATCATCCTCAATCTCCTCAATACGAGGTGCCTGCTATGCTGGATCAGTGAATCTAGGGAAAGGGTGTTGCTAGAACCAATCCTTGTACTGGGGCAATACCCCCGCATCTGCAATATCATCCATGTAATCCCATCGGAGTCGTTGTAATCCAGTCAACTCCTACATACCCAAGGCATAAGATAACCTCGATGCCCATCCCCGCCTCTCCTCATCAGCATATCGCCCGTATGCAGTGAACTCCTGCGAGATCCCCTGAGGTCTACCATACTGCCTCATCACTTGACAAACCATGAATCACTCAACCATAGTCTGTGATCTGCCAATGATTGGGAGAGTAACAAATAGATCTCTCTGAACAATCCTCCAATCATCCCACGACTCTAAACCCCTGTAAGGTCTCCATATAACAACTATCAAGTCATCTAGTTGTCATCTCCAAAAATTTGTCTTGCCCAAATGAGTCTGAGTAATATAACCTGAATATCTATATACAATAGGCTGACTAGGATCTTTGTCATCATTTACAATTGGCCTGCATACTGGGAGGTGCTCCCAAGCCCATACCTATAAGATTAGAACTCCGGCAACCATGCTCTTCCCCTCCCTATAAACGATCTCATGCATCTCGCGATACATGTGTGCTAATATACAAGAACCCCAGCCTAATCTCTGAGGGGTCTCAACAAGCCTCTCCAGCATCCTACCCCATCCAAACAAAAATCCCCGCTGTCCCCTATCTGACATAAGAAAACAACCGATAAACCCTACCAAGACGCAAGCAAGTGGGAAGTCCTCACTGTACCTGCTCATCATCATGTCCCAACTGATAGAATGTGATAAAATATCTGGATCCCTGAAAATATGTCTGACAACCTGTAATCCAGGAAGTTGCGCTGCATCATAATCTACCTTACCCCCAACAAAAGGGATATGGAGAATCCTGTAAACATCCTCAGGAGTGATGGTCATCTTCCCAACTGGAAAATGGAACCTATTATGCTCTGAATGAAATCTCTCAACTAACATCGTGAGCATATCATGATTCACACAAATATCAGGTAAATCAAGAAGGTGGGTCAATCTGCACAAATCAATATGTGCCCGGTCAACCTCTGACAACTGACGCACTAATGTCATCGTCGGTGGATAGACACATCTGAAAAGAACATGAGGCAATCGAACCTGCAAAATAAAAAAATGAAGCATCAGGAAATATTTCAAATGAGCTTATAAGAGAAGTAAAACATCACGCAAATCCAATTACGCCAATTGCAAAATCAAAATTTCAAGTTTGCACCTTAAAAATGCTCATTGTTTTCCAAACGATAAAACATAGAAGGGCAGGAACTCATACGAGTCAGGAATGAGCTTTGTACGACAAAAGACTCCCATACAATACATAACTATACCTAGAACGACAAAAGGGGCTCTTTTGAATATTGTCATATGATACAAGGGTAGGCTTGAATGACAAAACTAGTAGGCTTAAACAACAAAACAAACTTCATCAGTTTGTCGTACGAGACAGGATCTTATCTCGCATGACAAAACGAGAATGGCCGACTTTAAACATGCTAAAAATTGAAAAATTCAACAAAAAAATTCAAAAATGAAATGAATAAAAGGTTTAAGATCGATCACTTACCGCTGGCTCATAGTCTCGAGGTCGATTATGTCATCTTTGTCGCTTGAATTGATGCTCACGAGTGGGAACCACCATTTTTCTTTGCAGAAGGCTTTTCGAATTTTCAAACTTGGAGGGTTAAAATGACTTGAAAATAATACTTTTACCCCATATATAGCCAAAACCCTAATTTTTCAACTTGCTCCGATGGACATAAAAATTGTACCCTTAGCTAATTTGTCCATTATGATTCCATTTTCGGGATTGAAATCGAAATACGAGATCATTTTCCTAGTCAATTTCACAATTTGGACCACTTAGCACGTTTCATCAAAAGCTCATTCTTTCTTCAAATTGCGCTCAATTTCAAATGAATCAATGTTGAACCTCAATTTTATTCTGCAAATCAACTTTGCGCTTAATTTCTCATCAATCAACACTAAATTTTTAAATATTCCTCTGAATCATTTGTGCTCAAATAACTTATCATCACCAAAAAATGCCTATAATCATGTACCCTCGCTATCTTTCGATTTCGCTCCCAAGGGGGCATACTCATGACCTTATGACCTCACATCTTTAAAGTCGAGAAAATTTTCAAATCTTCATCAAAAGTCAAGCAAAAATCTTTTTCAACTAAAGAAAATCAAATTCTTATTGCTAAGGGGCATCTCAGCTTCATCGCTTCACATCAAGTTGAGATCTCTCGATCATCTGAATCAAATCAATTGCTAGGGGCATATCAGTTTCATCACTTCAAATCAAGCTGATATTTATCTCCATCTAAATCAGTCTCTTAATGTTAATCAGTTTCATCGCTTTTCACCAAGCTGATTATTCGTTTAAACTCAATCAAGAGTTTAAAGAGTATCTTCGATCACACAATCAATCTAAGCAGGTGTTCAGTTTCATCGCATCAAATCAAGCTGGAGAGTTTATATTCGCTCATCGTGTCTTGATCCATCAAGTTCAAGATCGATTTTATCTTCACTCGTTGTGTCTAGTTCAATCAAGTTCTAGATCAGTAAGATCCACTTCTTGATCAATCAAGTTCAAGTTCGACATCTTTGCTCTCTATCATTCCTAGTTCAATCAAGTTCGGGATCGGTATCACTTTAATCAAACTTTGTTCAGCTTCTTTGCTTCAAATCAAGCTAAACACCCCGCTTTTCATCTGGTTCATGATCAATCAAGTTCAGAACTGGTATCTCCTAGACATCAACATATTCTTTGAACCAACGCGTTGCTCGCACATTAATTCAAAGAGGGGCAAATGTAATACCCTAAAAATGGTCATCTAAACCATGGGCCCCTAATCTCGACAACATCACCAAGGACCTAACCAAAGGCAATTAAATCAATCTTGAGCATATTAATTAATTCTTTAATCATCAAATATTACATGGCAAATCAATTACTCAATATTAAATAAATTTATTTAATTAATTAAATCATTCCAAGAATACCATTTTGATCAATTATCCTATTTTAATTTATTAAATATCCTAGCATATTTAATTAATTAATTAATTTGTCATTTAATCATGCAAAAAAAGAATTAATTTATTACAAAAGAGGAATTAATTACAAAGCAAGAGTTAAATTGAAAATAAAATAAAAGAATTGAATTGAGAGAGAAATCAAACTTGAGATATTATTTCTTTTTCTAAATTGAGAACTTGAAATCAGAAAAACAATTAATTGAATTATTAATTATTCTCTAAAATTAGAACTCCAAGCTTTTGAGAAAAAGAAGTTCAGTTGCATTGAAAAGACTCTTTTCTTGAATAAATCAAAGAATTATCTATTTTTATCACAAATGCATGGAATTAATTAATTCTTATTTCTAATGCAACTTGAACTTCTTATCTGAATGCATTTCAATTAAACTATAATTGGAATCTATCTCAAAGTTGACTGAACTTGATTTCTCAATTATTCAATTAATTCTAAATTATGTTTTTTTTATCTCTCTTGTAATTCTCTATAAATTCAGCCTTCAACTCTCATTCAAAACACCCCAGAGATTTTTGAGAACACGCTTGGAGATTATTATTATGCTGATTTTGCTCCAGAGTCATTGAAGATATTGTGTTTTTTTTTATTACTTGCATCTTAGTTTAGCCTTTTTTTCATTATTGCTTTATTCTATATTGCTTGAATCCATATTGCTTGAATTCGTTATTGCTTGAATCTTTCATCCATCTTGCGTCCATTTTAGCTTAATATCATGCTCATATAGATTAAACCCTTCATCTTGGTGTAGTCTAGTCACTGGTATTGCTTATAAAAATCTGAGAGCAATCTTATACTCACATCTTTTAGAAGGCAATTAGTTGCTTTGTTATGGTTTATTATTTATTGATTATTGATTTACTAACCATATATGTAATGACTTAATTGAAGTGTTGTGCCTGCAACTATCAGACTCTTTTCAGTTTTTCACACACACAGTTACCAATCCTTTGTTCATCCTATACTCGGACATATACAAAATGTGTGATAACCCATAGGATGCAATCACAACTCTATCTGCATTAGTCAAATCTGGTCTCATCGAAAATGTCTTTGAAGGAATCGCTCTCGAGACATCAAGACATCTTCATCCTCCCACAACATGATATCAACAAAATGTCAATTATTTATCAATCGATCAATCCTATCAATCAATCCATTATCCTATCAGCTTATTTGAGATTTTAATCAATCTCTTTGAGCACTTTTTAGTGACACTCATCAATCATGAGGTTGCACAATCAATCAATCAACTATCCTATTAGCTCACTCAATATTTTAATCAATCTCTTTGAGCACCTATCAGTGATGCTCATCAATCATGAGGTCGCACAATCAATCAATCAACTATCATATCAGCTCAATCAAGATTTTAATCAATCTCTTCAAGCACCTATTAGTGACACTCATCAATCACGAGGTCACACACACGATCCATCCTATCAATCGTTGAGTTTATATCATTGAAACTCATCAATCATGTGGTCAATCAATCACTCAATTAGGTGAAAGCATTGAAGAAATCGAGAAACTGACATTTTAATCTATAAAACAAGAAAACAACACTCTATCTTAAATGCACCAAAACATAAATTAATAGTGCTACACAATTCATTATATGTGCAAATATAAATACCAAAAGTGATAAATTATTCTTCATTTGCGCTAAAGCCCTCAATCATGAAACCCTAACCAAAACGCTAAAAGATTCATCAAAAGTGTAAAAATGCCTATCAAAATCGCCAAAACATATATCAAAAGTGCAAAAAGATTTTAAATGCGCCAAAAAGAAAGCAAAACCCGATAAAATCACAAAATCAAATCTAAAAAATAATCACAAGTGGTTAGAAAATTCACTCACTGTAGGTCCATACTCTACTAGTTGCTCGAACTGATGTTTGTGGTAAGGTGGCACCATCTTGCTTCAAACTCCTTTTCTCTCAAATGCTAAAATCACTAAACTCCAAATGTGCAAATGAGTGGAAAAGCTAAACCTAGTGTCTTATATAGTTGATGTGGAAGTGAGAGGAGTGTGCCACCATGGTGGATGTGTGGGGCATGCCATGTTGGTGGTGTAATCAGCTTTACCTCAATTTTCAACTAATCAAATCCTTTTATCGAGATATCAATTTCAAAGCAAAAAAAAAAAAAATATGCAAATTTCTCAATTGATCTCCCAAGGGGGCATCCATCCATAATCAAAAATTGAATTTTCATCCAGGGCAACCAAATTGATTTTTTCTTTCTTTAAAACAATGTGCCAAAAACACAGTCTTAAAGAGGGGCAAAATGCATACACATCAAATTGGCTTGAAAAAATCAATTAAATACATGTTATTTAATTAATGCCTAATTCCTCTATCTATAAATAAATTCTTTAATTTATTTATATGTTTCATGGCATTTATTCTTCTCGTCCTAAAATCATTTCCACATCTTTTACGAACTCATCTTATCATGCCACATCAACATGTGTCTCATATAATTAAATATTCTCAATTATTTAATTGCTCTAATATCTTCAACCAATTGGGAGGACACTTGGTATTCCTTTTTCCTCTCCATCTTCCACATAGCACTTGGTTCCTCTTAAGGAAACATGATCCACTTTTCTCTCCAACTTGTCCATCTCCAACCCTTCATCTTCTCAAATAAAATCTTGATCGTACATCTTTGCCATCTAGGACATGAGCCTTGGAAAATCTATAAATAAACTCCCATTTTCACAAATCAAAGGAGAGGTAGCTAATAAGAATAGAGAGCATTGATAATTCCAACATTTTTAGCAAGTAGCTAGCAATCTTTAGGCATTTTACATAACATAGCATAGCTTTTATCATCTAACATAGATCAAGGGAGAATTATAGCATAATGTAGATCAAATTTATTCGCATCTAGATTAATATCATACATTGTAGGAAGAATTTCTTGCTTTTTGCATTCAGTCTCGTTCTCTAGGTTATCATTTTGAAAGCCACAAGTGCATAAATCTAAGAGCTTTAATATGGATTGATAAATCCTTGGAGATAGAGGACAATGAGACATTCACGAGAGGGTTGAGTTTGAATTCCTTTCTCTTAAAATTGCTTTCAATTTAGTCTCATTGGTGTATTTAGAGTTTTAATTTGATAGACACATATTCTGGTACACATTTTCTGGCACCTACCATGGGACCTTGCCTTGTTTTAACATTTTATCACAAGTTTTTGATAGGTGTAGGTCTGAAGTTTTGTTTCGATGTATTCAATTGAAATTCTAGCGTATTCAACATAAAGTCTAGTATATTTGATCTCTGTTATTGTGCATTTAATAGTTCTTATAGCACATACAAGATCTATTTTAGCACAACACCCGGAGAACAACTTCCAAAGCACATGACCAAATGTCATAGCCAACACCAAAAACTCTCACATCCAGATACTTATGTCTCCATAATTTCAAAGTAATAATCATATCAAATACCGCGACAACAACAGTAACAATGAGGGCCTACAATTTTTAACAGACATACCTATCTTCCACTGCTCTGTACACATCACTCTCATATATCACATCAATCTAAACCAACTCATATCACCAATTTTGGTATCAATGACAACTCAAATAGGTTATCCCAATAGGTGTTTCCAACAAAAGGATTGGTGTTTGTATATGTCAGAGGTTGTTGAGATGTTGAATGGTTATAAAGTTGTGCATCATTGGTCCCACTTGGTGCAAAAAAGTAAGCAAAGTGCATACTGACGTTAGGTTGAGTTGACCCAAATGGATTGGTGGATCTCTAATTCAAATTTTGATTGTTATAGGTCTATCCTATAGAGATTGACACCATTGGTTGCAAAATATTTATTGGGGCTGAAATTTAGGAAGCATTAGTCAAGCTCTAAGCTGAAGTGTTTTAGACATTCGCAGTTGTTTGTGAAGAAATGTTGGCATGCATTTGCAATATAACATTTGGGATTGAGGGTGTCATGCCAAAATGTGTACTCCTAGTTGAAGCCATGTTGCCTTGCATAAATGTTGGCTATGCGTGTTGATTAATACCTTGGGTGGAACTAGAGGATGCAAGATGTGTCTGAGATGAGACTGATGCTTGATTCATATTTTGGTGTGACATCAAAGTTAGGTGGTAATTTAGCTCCGTAGCGAAAGATATGTGTCTCTATCATGATTTAGGAGAGCATTGAGGATTATGAGAACTTGCAGATCTTGTTGGGTTGCCTCTAGCTCTTCAATTGTGAAATTGTGTTGAATTTTGTCTAGTGAGGGCATGTTATTTGTATTTGTTGGTAAAGTTGCTCCCCTTCAAGTTTGTCCTCATCAATAAGCTGACAAGTTCATGGTGCTCATGGGATTAAATGTAGGGTCATTGTTTAAATCCATTTGACTCCTAGCTCTTTACGATTGAGTGGCAAGCATATGGGCTCTTATGACGACTCAAGGATGCAACGTGTAATGCAAATACCTAAGGTTGATGATGGGACAAATATGAAATCTAACTAGACACTTTACTGAGGATTAGTGTGAGGAGGTTGTTGTTGAAGCCTAAGTCTCTCAAGTCTCTATTGAAGGATTTCTCTCTCAGCTTCGACCTCAATTCGATGGGCTTTTCTTATTTCGTTGTCTAAAGCAAAAGTGATTCCTATATATTGGGTTTATATTGGGGTGTGCTCTTTTTCAACCTCCAAGCAAGAGTATTAAGACCTAAGATGATGTCTTCCTAATCGTCATTAGGTCCTAAGTCAAGTTACAAAACCGAGAAGATACCTTCACTAGGTAATACCATCTTGACACGTGTTATGAGGCTCTTGAATTGGGTATGACTTATAGGATGAATATGCAAATGCTAATGAGGGAAAAACCAAGGACCAAGTTGGAAACACTGCTCAAAGAGTATTGGGGATTGTTTTGACCTGATTAAGATTAGGATTGATGACACCCTATACTAGACTTATGAGCAAGGGCATAATGATTAATTGATGATTGATTAATGATAATAGGTATCTATATTCTCAACGACTCCCTGAACAAATGTTTGAACCTGACTCTGAGATAATGCAGATGTAAAATGAAGACTATTAAGGATATGCAACCTATGAGGACCTAGAGACTCTAAATAGACTTTTGATCGCAAAAAAGAAAGGGGATAGTATGAACTTTCACAATTAACCTAATTATTTTTTGATTGAACACCTAATGTTACACAGGACAAATGTGAAATGAGAGACTAACATATGTGAAGTTCTGACTAAGCTAATGTGAAACCCTAATAGGACAAATGAAAAATGGTAATGTACTAATATGAAACCCTCACAGGACAAATGCAAAAAAATGAGTTTTCTATTTTGATTTCAATTTTTGGAAACTATTGAAATGTTTCAAGAATGTAAATGTTTCAGCGAAGTGTAAAATTGCAAACACTCAAAAGATAGTATGGCTAAAATATCATGCACATTCAAGCATGAATCCTAGGTTGGCTAGGACAATATTTGATGGGTTCCCATTGTGGATAAATCCGAGCTGCACTTATTCAAAGAGAATAGCTTAGAAGTTTGGTAGCACTGGCTCCCCTACCACGACACTCACTTCTTGAGCATACCAAACTTTGAATTCCTGAAGACTCGAAGATCTAGAGGAATTTGCTATCTCTACATTAAATTATGAGAGTGTGGGATAGCTTCAAAGGTCTGACCTCCTATGCCAGCAAATAAAAGGATTTTGGCTACTAAAACAATTGGTTCGTAATAAGGACATTCATTTAGGTGGCCACACATATGGTGTTTTCTCAATTAAGAGGCCTCCCAACCCTTGTAGGTGTTTATGCATCACTATATGGATTTTACATCACATAGATTTTGAGGGAGACTTACGTTCGTATGACACATTTGCCCTTGTTGTTTATGACTTTCATCATAAACACATTTTTTATAGTGGCTCAAAAGTAGCTTGGATTTAGTTTGTTACCACTTGGGTCATTCCCTCTCACTCAGTCTTAAGGGCTTCTTGGGAGGTAGGCCCTCTAAAAAGGTTAAACACAAATGAGCCTAACGCTCCAGACATAGTAAACACTTGTTAATTTTAAGCATCAAAACCAAATGTGAGCTAATCTAAGAAATCACAGACAATTATTTAATCTGCCCCGACAAGAAAAATGATTAGTAGTTTTATTGTTTTGTCTTCAATCGATCAAAACCACCTCTACTAGACTCTTTTTGCCACACACTGCAAATAGAAGGTTAATAACACAAAGAAGAACCAAAAATAGAAATAAAAATGATTAAAATAAAATAGCCAAATGCAAAAACCTAAAACTTTGAATGTGATATAAAATATTGAATGCAACACCAAACCCTAACGAATGTGAATGACCAAATAGATGAAGGTGAACATGGACTGGACAAATGCAACAGATGAACTGATCAAATGTCAAATAGTAATTACCCTAATGCAAAATTCTACAAAGACAAATGTGAACTCCTAGGTAGGAGTGTGAAAATCCTGGAAAATTCGTACATCACCTACAAAACAGAAAGGAATTTAATTGCAATCAACGATTTTTCTCATTCACGTTGGGTTCACCAAATGTTGTATGCCTGAAATCATCACAAAATCAAGTCAATTAGATAAAAATGAGAATCACGAAAGCCCTATTCTAATTAACAAATTCAAACATGCATCAATGAAAGTACACATGCAAATCAATAGATTAATGAAATAATCAATTAAAAACTCCCTATTGATTTGATGCAAATCGCTTCCATTGTCCTTCTCTTTTCTACATAATTGCGCTACTAACCTGCATCAAGATAACAAGAATTTGAAGGTTGTGATTGATGAAAATAAGAGATTGATGCTAAATTTATAGAATTTGGAGAGAAAAATAAATGGTCAAGATTGATATACAGACTGATTTGATCAATGGTTGAGATTAGTTGAGATAGAATTGATTAAGAGTTGAACTCATTTGATTGATGAGTGAACTAAATTGATTGATTAGTGAACTAGATTGATGAGCTTGTTTGAAATAGCTGATTGAGAATTAGAAAGGTGATTGGAAGAGTTAACTGAGTCAACTAATTAGTTGGCTTTTTTAATTGATTAGTAAAAAAAGGTGATTAATAATTGAACTTAGGGTGAGTGTCAATAAGGAATTAGACATGTGTTGTAGGAATTCGACATGAAATTCAAATTTAAGTTGCATTTGACTTTCAAAAATATAAAATGACATGCACTTGAAATAATATTAGTTAGAAACTGGAATAATTTAAGAATTTTAAATTTTTTAAAATTTAAATTAGAGAAGAATAAGTTAGACAATTAAATAATTTAAAGAGATTATTTAATTGTGGGAAACTAAAAATTGAATTTTAATTAAAGTTGTTAATTAAAAATTAATTAAATAATAAAATTGTTTAATTAGTTATAAGAAAGGGAGATTGCGTGATTAAAAGATTGATAAAATAAAAGAAATTGAATAATTAGAATATGATGAAGAAATATTAATTTGGAAGAACAAAATTAGATTAATTAAATAATTAAATAATTATTTAATTAATAAAGATGAATAATTAGTGCATTAGTAATGAGACATTTTTAGGTGTCTACAAGTACTTAAATCCTAAATTATAATTTCAATGGTATTTAATAATCATGGAGTTAATCCTTTAACTATTGACTTGATGATGTGTTAAATGAGTAATTAAATAATTTGTGAGATATTTAAGGATAAGAACCTTACTTCTATATACATGTTGCCTTGAATGTATATAACATGTAAAACTAGTTTTGAACCTATAGCCATTATTTGTGTTTCTCAAAGACTCAATAATCTAGTCTACACCTAAGGGCTATAAGATTTAAATAATTCTTAATATTTTTTAATTTTTTTAAAATTATTAGAAAAAATATTTTCTTAAACATGGATAATTAAAAATATTTTATAATGATACATATATAAACTACATAATAATGGGTTCCACATGGGTTCAGTTCCACTAAAATAGAATAATGCATAAGGTATTGAGCCAAATTTGAAACACATATTTAATATAAAATTGATATAGCCTTACTAAGACATAAGTTGCCTTTGCATAAAAAACCCTAAGCATGAGACGACATCTAGGTAGACACATAACCTTAAGATCAATAACCAATCTTATTGTATTATCATTGACAAGAAGTTTAACTTTAGGTAGAAAAAAACCCTATCTTATAACCATAACTTAAAACCTCTTTTAAGAAAGCAAGAAAAGTCCATAGATTAGAGATGAGAAAAATTCATCTCACAACAATCTTAAGATTATCAACATAGTGCAAGGTCATGATATAAC